>NW_019416806.1:977505-1066133 GCF_000390285.2 Anoplophora glabripennis
TAAAAAAAAACTATTATAATATATGTTGTACTCAGTTGCATAGATGTTAAAATAAACTTAGCAATTAAATTTTTGAATTTGCTCCAATAGACTTTCCGTAGCAAACTTGATAATCAAAGTCACAATAAAAAAAAGAATAATAATAACGGAAAAATCTGACCTTTTGCAATGGCAATGACAAATTGCTGATCTTACAATATTCCTGGAGAGGCGAATGCTTCTTTCCTAGTTGGATCCACTTGTCTTATATAAGCGACGTCAACCAAATCGGAGGATAACAATCCGACGTTCAATAACAAGCCCCAAATGCGAGACAGCCAGTATAAAGGTGGAAGAATAGGTTCGAACGAACGAATAGGTAAATTCACGAAGCCCTAAAATAGCACGAATAATAAATGTCTTTTCTTTTTTTTTGAGATTACCACACCTAAGGCTCACACAAAAGGTTTAAATTGTTGAAAGTAGGGTAAAAAACTTACTCAAGGATATAGGGCGGCTTCAATTGTAGTCCAATCTGGTATCTGGGATAAATATCTAAATGTACATAGATATATATTTCAGTGGTTCGTTAGAACTATCCTATTGGCTATAATATGAGCATCCTGTAGATTAAGGAAATAATAGTTAGAATAAGAACCACGTGGGCCAGAAAAGATTACTTACAGATCAATTGCTTTAGAATCCGACATAAGTCGTGAACTGTGATTATAGTCACACCAATACATAAATCACATTCAAAAGTGAATTTCGATAAAACTCCCAACTATATTGGAATGCACAAATCGGCACAGAACAACGAAATTCGCTTAACAACAACTGCCTGAATACTCGATAGGAAAAATCCTCGAACCTCGACCAGCAACCTTTTTGTGTGTCCAAAGAAATGTAGATAACTAACGCGGGGACAGCGTATGCGGAAGCAGAAGCATTCACGTTACATTTTTAATAAAAATGTTCTTTTTATTGAACGCTCTGAGCTAATGAACTGAATTAATTAACTAGAATTGTAATTATTTATATTTACTTTAAAATGCGATTAGAAAAGGAAAAAAAAATGAGTAAAATAAAAGTGCGAAGTAACAAGTTTACAGTTTGAAAATATCTGGAGGGGCGGAGTTCCAGAGTCCTCCTTCACGAGCCGCCACTGATTATTATACAAAAAGAATAAGGTATTTAAAAAACTCCTGCCATATTTTGCATATACACATATTTAAAAAAACCTGTTAAATTGAATCATAAAGAAAGGAACTAGTGCTGGCAACTGAAATCGGTTTTTTGGATAGTTGGTTAATCGGTTTCGGATAATTCGGATTTTTAGGAAACCCGAAAACCGTTTATTCGATTCTTCAAATATCCGATAATTCAAATAACCGATTCTTCAAATAACTAATTCTTCAAATAACCGATTAATCTATAATCTGTTCATTCAAACATCCGAATAATCGGATTCTTTCTTTATAGCCAATAATACTATAATATAGTCTTAGTATTACGTAGTTATTGGCTACATAGTACATACATAGTAGATACCTACTACAAATATTAGGTTGAACTATTTAGAAAAATACCATTTTTTTTATATTTTTATCCTGGTACAAAGACACAGACTGATAAAAAAAATCATCCATACCCACATACACCAAACACCAAACCACCAAATCCATTTATATAAATAATAAATTGAAGAATCACAGTTTATTAGGTGTAACTGTTTTAACTATTTTAACATTTTAACTTTCATCATTAATTTTAACTTTAAAATTTAAAATGTGTGAATATGAGAATAACACAGTATAGGTAAGTATCCCGTCAGTTGTTCAAAACACCGATTTTCAGTTATCTGGTTTTCGGGTAACCGTTATTCGGTTATTCAAATAACCGGTTTTTGAATATCCGGTTTTAACCACTATTCGGCTACCCGGTTTTATCTGAAATCGGTTTTTACAGAACTCGCTTAACCGGTTTCACTTTTTTCCGGTTCTTGCCAGCACTAAAGGGAACGCATTAGGCGGTCGCGGTCTCGTCGCATCGCAGCCCATGCTACTCTCGATCGCGCGCGGTGGAGTTCCTTCCCATGTTTTATAATGTATGCATTCGCACTAGACGTTCCCGAGCTCGTCTCGCTCGCATCGCGTTCTCCTCTGATCTTTTTCAAAGAATCTCGAGAGACCGCGATGCGATCGAGACGAGCTTCCTCTTCCATTAGTCATTTTCTTAACTACTAAAACAAAACCGCAACTATTTAAAGGAGAGCGCGAGCAGGATTGTGTGTAAAAGACCGCGCCATGCGACAGGACAGCGACCGCCTAATATGTTCTCTGCTTTATTGTTCCAATGTGTAAAGCATTAATTCGAAACTTTAAAATACGCTTCAGTTTGGGCCTCATCGACTGAAGAGCCTTATATCTCTGAAACTATTAAGTTTTTGAATAGTCATTTGACAAAAATTATTTAGAATTGAACAATGTGTCGGATAAACCTTGTTACAAAGTTCCTGCCAACGAAAAATTAGTTTCGACTTCAACGCCATCTCCAATTTGCTCTGAAAATAGAGCTGCTCCTTGACTAAGCCACCGATGAGCTTATTTTTTCAAAATTAAGATATCTCTTTCCGTTGCCGAGATACGAGGCTGAAGACTTTTATGTGGAACCCTCAGTATATTGGAGATAGAACTGCAATTTGACATCTTGCAGCTTTTTATATACATACATATCATTATTTGGACTAAGATAAGTTTGGCTCAATCAACAAACTTTTGTCTTTAATTTGGATAACTTTCGACCTTTTCAAGACACTCTGTAAGCTATTATTAAAGAATATATTGAGTTTGAGATATACATCTTCAATGGTTTTCGAGCAATGCACCAAAAACTGCGTAAGAGTTGTAGGAAAAAAATCGACTATCTTTTTTTGGTTATTTTCAGTAGAAGGATTTAATGCTGAAAATATGTTATAAAATCGCTTCTACATCCTATACATGCCTTAATCAATTGTTGCTACTTTTCGTTCTATAGGGTGCTAAAGTTGAAAAAATATTTTCTATTTTTGTCTGTATTTAGTATGTATGGACCGATTGTTTTGAAAATTTGTAGTTTTACGTTTTTGAGGAGGCAAATACGAATATGCAAACAGTGTTGGGGTCACGTCTAGAGGGCGCTAGTTATACTATCCTATCAATGTAAAAATCTGTCTAACTTTTTGTATTTTACAATTTTGAATTTTTTAACTACAAATTATTGAACTAGGTTCAATTCTAAATAAAAAAGGTGAACTAGTTACAAATCGATAAACTAAACCGTTTTCAAGATACAGACGTTTTAAGTTTTTGAGATTCAGCGGGAATTAAATTAGAAAATTAGCAGGTCTTAAGATACCAAGCCTGAATTAAGAATTAAGACAAACATTCAAAGACCTCCTTTCTGAGGTCGTTGCAAACATTACAGCAACTGAAAATTTTATTATGCATATCTTAACAAATTATTAACCACCAGCGGCTTCAATGCACTTTCTTAGCCTTTTTATTTAAATTTTGTCTGATGTTAAATAAAGTTCTATGTTGTTTGATAATACGAACTGATTCTTGAATATTTGTCCACAGTTGTTTATGGCCATTAATAATATTTTTGTAAACTTAAGATTTGAGATATCCCCAAAAGTCAAAATCCAACGAATTTAAAAGGGGGCTACGTGCAGGCCAAGGTACTCCGCTACCGCGTCCAATCCAACGGTACGGGAAATTTTTATTATATTCTCTTCTCTAAAAAATAACGACAAGGAAAAAACTATTTCCTAATCAAATTGAGTAGAATTGGCAGAAACAATATGGTATTGTAGTGACAGCTGTCAATTTATTATATCGATGCCTACCACTCTGGAAAAAATAATTTTCTAATTTAATTCCCGTCGAATCTCAAATACTTAAAACGTCTGTATCTCGAAAACAGTTGAGTTTATCGATTTGTAACAAGTATACTTTTTTTATATAGAATTGAACGTAGTTCAATAACTTCTAGTTAAAAAATTCAAAATTGTAAAATATAAAAAGTTAGACATATTTTTACATTGACAGGAACTAGCGACCCCTAGACGTGACTCAAACACTATTTACATATTCATATTTGCCACCTCAAAAAAAGTTTAATTTTTTAAAACAATCGGACCATATATACTTAAAATATAGCAAAAAATCGAAAATATTTTTTCAACTTTAACACCCTGTAGAATGAAAAGGAGCAACAATTGATTAAGGCATATTTGGCTCAATCGCTATATTTTGACGTTAACAATCTGCCATTGAGCTGTACCATTATTAATGAGTCACCCTGTATATTCAACTGTAAACATATACTGTAGGTATACATAATTAATAATATTAACTAAAACAAAATAAAATATTAAATAAATAAATTCATTTATTTGCTTTAATAAATTGCGGTTTAAGTTGTTCTCCTCCAGCAATATCTAGAAGTTTCAAATTTAAATCTACACCAATAGCTTTAGCTGCCAAAAGGACAGTTCTGCAAAGGCTACTTCCCGGAGTGTAGTAGAGGCCGACTGACATTTTTACTGTGAATAAAGTGAAAATGAAAGATTTATAAATACAAATATTTCTTTTTTGTCTAATCTATGTCTGATAATTAATTTTAGTTCATATAATTATACCAAGTAATATCATTTTTTAACTAAAGCCTATTTAGGTACTTAGTGCCTGTAACACTTTGAAGGATTTCCTATCATTTTATTTCATTCAGTGCCAATATAATATTTACTTATTTTCCAATAAACATAATGATACATTACGAGAAAAACAAATCAGTGGATAATAAATATTAAATTAAATAAAGTAAACATTAACAGCAAATATACTCTAAAACTAATTTACAAAATTGATATATTATACCCAACGAGTAATCTGTGTTCGATGAAATCAGACATACATAACGGGAAGAAATGAGTTTTGCACCTTGGAGTTTTTGGCCTTCATAAATGTTTACAAGCCACGCGACCGCCGAGCTTAGGCAACCAACATTGCAGGTCTGGTACTGGTAACAAAATATCACTAAATCTTGGCGTCATCAAACCGTAACGTTTACGTTCAAGATAATGCGATCGCTGATTGGTTGAATAAAATATCGTGAAAAATTGCATCAATCGCCAGCCGGTGGAAGAGAGTAATGTGTTTTGATGTAGTCGTGATCTTATTGTTTTAATTTTACCTAAATTTAATTGCCACCATGAAGAAAATAAAATTACTGTTTTAAACAAAATTACTGCTCACGTGTCGTGTAATCCTTTATGAAGGTTGAGGAGGAGGTGGCGGCGGTGGTAGTGGTATCGGTGGGGGGCGGTGGGTGGTATTGTGACCATCGTGGTTGTTCTGATATGTTCTGTTGTTATTGCGAGTATCTTAACAAGCACCTCGATAGCATGAAAGGTTCAATAATATTATATGCATAAATGTTCGCTTTTAGTAATAAGGTAGGTGCGCCTAATAAGGCCCACTTAATTTAATGCTTCCCAAAAAATGTATGCAAAAGATTTTTTTTACATTTTTATGTAAGAGATACTTTCCTTAGTGTTTGAACTTCACGTAAAATTTGAATTAATAATAAACTCTTTAGTAAATTTACTTAAAAAGCAATTCCTCCTTTTAATTACTAGTGGGCCTTATTTAGACAAGCGGTCCTAAAAAGGCCCACTTATGTTCGAAATAAGGCCCCTATAGGAAAAACAAATTTTAATCAAAGTTAATTTTACAAAAATTAAACCCAAGTTTGTTACAAGACTTTATTGATTAAAAAACAGAAATCTCATAAAGAAATTAGCATTAAGAACACGATGGGCATAAAAATGCTGGTTCTACATCATCTTTTGTAAGGCCCACGCATTCTTCATGGACATATTTGAGACACATAGAACAGAGTCTCATATCCACTATTTTATCCTTGTCACATAGATGACAATACCATTTCTCAATTACTTTAATTGTCTTTTTATTTGTTTCTGTTTTCGCTTTTTCTTCAAACAAAGTTTTCGTGACTCTTTGAGCTCTATAATTCAAAGACTTCTTCCTTTGAGTTATTTTCTGTTCATCTATGTCAGGCGTTGGTAGAATGTCTTTAAAACTGCCCTTATGTGTATCTTCGGATGTTTCGATAACTGGTCGTGAAATGTTTTCTTCGTTTTCAAAAGATGATGTATTTTGAAGTGAATAATCGCTGTCATCTGACGATGAGCTAGATACCTTACGTTATCGATTGCGTCTATTCATACCACTTGGTCCAGGCTCAGCCTCTGCGAGATTCAAATTTTTTGTAGCAAGAAGAGTTTTATTTTTATTTTGAGATTTTTGTTGTGTAACACCAATCTCGTTGGAATGGGCTGTTATTTTCTTGGGTTCCTTCATTTTCTTTATTTTCTACGTTAACTAATCGTCTAGCGATAATTTCAGAGGGTGCAAATGCCGTATCTGGTATGACATTGGGATCATATGGATAAATGCCTGTAGCACGAAATCCAGCCATTATGTTGCTTGGGCTTGCTGCTTTAGACCATACTTTGCTAAAAATTTGTCCAAAACTAGTTTTGTTAATTGCGTGGTTTGGTTTATTAGTCCAACAAAGTAATACCTCATCATCCCAGTAGGATTCAAAAGCTGCAAAAGCCGCTTTATCCATGGGCTGCAGCTCATGGGTCGTATACTGGGGAGGCAGAATAAAACAATATGATTCGTTTCCGCAGCCTCTACAATGGTATAGTCAAGATGTGACGATGCCCCATCGAAGATAAGAAGTACTTTTCCAGGTGGTTTAAATTTTGAAATATGATATATCCATTTCACAAATGTTTGTGTGGTCATGCTGCCCTTTGTGGTCATTTCAGTAACAAAACCAGGGGGTAAATGCATAGACCATTCCGGTTTTTGTCTAATTCCCTTCATCAAAATCATAGGCGGAATTGCTTGACCTAAGGCTTTGCCACAAGCAACTACAGTCACATTTTCCGCATGTTCTTTGGCAATCATATGGACTCTTTTAGAACCTTTCTTGGCAAAAATAGTTTGCTGTTTATGTAAATTCAGACGGCAGCCCTTTTCATCCATGTTAAATATGGATAGGGGTTGGTCAAGTATTCCTGTTTCAGTCATGACATCTTTAGTTTTTTAAAATAATCATTAACGATGTATTTGTTCAGTTTAGCAGCTCTAGCTTACCTTACCCATTTTCTACCAGCCATGTTGAATTCCCTCTTTTTCAACGAAGGAATATACAGATCGTCTAAGACCCTTGTATGTTATGGGCATGCCAACATTGACTAATCTTATTATTCTATCCCGACGGTTATTTTCTTGGTCTACACTTAGCACACACGGACGTCCAATCTTTTTTGTAGCATCTCTGGTAGCCAAATGATTTCGTAAAGTTCTTCTTGGAATTCCGAATGTAGCACTTGCTGTCCTAACTGCCATACCATTCCGAACAGCTTCCATTGCTTCCCTCAAATGGCCTTCCGTCCATAATGCCATTTTTCTGGGCATTTTGTATTGCCTGCAATAAATTAAAGGAAATTGTACACCTAGATGATTGTGGCCTGCAAACATAGATGAATATTCTTCATGATGGGCGCAAAATAATCGGCGTTAAAATTTTTGCCTAAGTTCCAGGGGTAGGTGGGCCTTATTACGGTACTGGGCCTTTTTAGGCGCACCTACCTTACTATAATTAAGGGGTCAATTATATTCAAAGATTAATTAATATTATTAATAAATAACGGGATTGCAACCGATTCATACTCGAATTTTGGTATAATGGATGTAAGTAGGTAGCAGTACCAAATTTTGAAATATTTTTTTATCTTTTCGTTATAAATCTCAAGCTACCTAGTTGTCGTTATGATGGCACACTAATTTTATATACCTGACAGAAATGTCAATTGCTCAATAAATTTATGAAATATGTATTTTTAAATGAACATATGATGTGCATTTATATAAAGCATCCTCCAATGTTTGATCATGATAATATGATAACATGCAATACTGATATGCCGCAAAATCATTGACGTTTCTTGTTGATATAGATATGATAACATATTTCGGAGTAATATTAATCTACTTGTTGGTTATCTTTTCCGGCTAAAATCAATAAATTTTAATTTTAATTCCATACCGGAATGATCTGCGGAAGTCAAACAAGTAAACGCTCTTAATCTGTATATCATAAAAATATTGAATAATTATTTTATAAAGATAGTACTTTTTAGTAAATACAGTAAGGCTGTATTAAGTTCAAGGTTAAACGAAGCTCATAATATATGTATATTTTGTAGTTGTAGGAAGCAAATCTAAACCATTATTGTTAATTCTTAAAGCGTTAAATTTAACCTATTTTAAATGTTAATGTGTCGTTCTTGGTGGATAACATAGCTTTTATAGAGATAGTTGATTGTAACAAATGTATTAAAACTGCCTCAAAACAAGATTAGATCGTTTTAAAATTCAGAACGAGGTGAATTTATAAAAATATTTAGATTATCTCTTCCAGTTCCTAATAAGCAACATCTTTCATCTGTCATCTTCTTCTTTGTCCTTTTTTATATGTTCGTATATTTTTTTTGAGATTCAAGTTTTCACAATCTTTAAGAGTTTTGACATTTTCACTATTAAGTTCTTTCTCAATATTTTTCCAACACTTTCTTTTTGTTAAAATTACTGTCTCTTTTCTTGTTCTCTAATATCGTTTCATATTTTTTAACTAAGCACAATAGAACAAGTTGTTCTTAGAGAAATAAAGTTTGCAAATCTATTTACACACGATATTATCTATAATTGAATTATAGTAGGATCATATTCGATGCAAAGTAATAAATCATTGCCTGTCAATGGATCCAGTGCCATACGCTTTTAAGGGTTTTAGAAATTGAATAATTTCTTTGTACATTATGAAGGGACGAAGGGATCAGTTCACGTCTGGCGCCCTTGTTCCTACAAAAATTCCTTTATTCTCATAAACTATTTATTTTAAACGTAATTTATTATAAATCCAATTTGTTTTTTAATTTCCACATATGTACTACATTTTACCTCTGTACGCGCCACTGTTGTTTACTTTTTTTTTGGAGGGGCTCTCTATTGTACGATCGAGCTCGTCAGTATTTGACGTATAACCGACCACTTCGTACACTCGATGCACCTGGGCGACTACAGTTACTACCAGAACACAGTGCGTATGCAGCGATATTTCAGATTTAACATTGAATTTCATTTTAAATTTGAAATGGTTCATCTTACGCCTCCTAAAAATGATGACACGATTTTCCTTTGCTAAAAGACCGACAACTTTTTGCTCTACTTTGCATCGAATACGATCCTACTATAGTAATTAATTGTTGGCCTATATCTGATTATATCTTTATAGATAAAAAATCGATAAATAATTATTATCCTACCGAGCATATCATATCTCTCAAACATGTTTATACTTGTTTATTTTCAGCAATATAATATGAATCTAATCACTCGTAAATCATTAAATTATATCCACCTATAATTTATTCAATTTGATGTCAAAGCGCCTATCGAATGTCCTTTGTAACCTACAAATCCTTATTACGCATACCCACATACCGCCAACTTTAATTTATTTTACTAGAAGTCTACTTACTTGAGCTAAACTTGAAAATAACATGTACAATAATCTCATTTTGAGCCAAAGTTCAACATAGTGGTATACGAAACCAAGCCTAAGTAAGCAAATATTTTATGAAACATTTCGCATATAATATTTTATATAATTTAAATGGGAAGATGACATATACCGATGCGGCAATCAAACAAGTTGGAAGATACAGAGAGAACAAAAAGGGCGCTTGATCTGCATAAAGCCTGCCTGTTTTCCGTGGCCTGGGTGAGTTAGGAGGAGGAGAGTAGACCAGGGCCCGAGAACTTATACTTGAAAATATGGGGAAACTGGGAACCACGTGACTTGAGATGGATATACAAGTTGGAGAAAGAGTCTATAGATGTCGCCACAAAGATTTTGTAGAATACCAATTTTGACAATTGCAATTATGAATCATTTCATGTAATTTATGTTGTTCATGTTTATTGTTGGTTAGGTTTGGCGAGTGTTGGTGTGTTTTATTTGTGTTTTTAGTGTGTTTTATTAGACATTTCATTCACTGTATAACATAATAATGTCTGATCATATAATCACATTTTTTTATTAATAATAAAATGTTTAGTTTTTTTGTTTGTTTTAATAAAAAATGTCTGAAAGTTTGTCGTGATCAGAGGTAGGAAGTTTTTTTTATGGATATCAACACAACGAAAAATTTAAAGTTGCATAATAAATCTCTATTACAAGAATTATTCAGATTGGTTTAGTAAAATTATTTACTTGTAATATTTTTTATTCACCGTGAAAGCTAATACAATATAGAAAGCACTGAAAGCTGCTCTATAATCATTTCTACTCCTTTTTTTTTTCAAAATGTGTACTGAAATTTGAAATTTTTTCAATAAACATTTCAAAAAGTTAGATCAAAATTATTTCTTATTTTAAGTAGAAAGGCTATTAGAGCTTTTAAAAGTGTCTTTAATGCTTGAGTGATTTTAATGCTTTTTATCAAATGTACTTATTTTCTCATGGTGACAAAAATTATCTACGTGAAAATTATTTTACAAAACCAATTTCTGAGTGATCTGTGTAGGGTGAGATTTGTTATGTAATGTTAAATTTAGCGGCGGCAGAATACCTAGAATAAATATTGGATAGGTATATAGTTGTAGAGCGTACAACTAGATGGCGCTTGCATCTTTTACCGGCTACAGGTAATTTAACTCGCTGTATTACCGATAATTCCTAGAAAAGGAAAGCAATAGAAGTTGGAGAAAGTGTCAACAGTTAGCGCTCTTACTGACCACGAAATTTGTTCAAGTTTCCTATCTACAGTATCATTTATCTAGGGCGTAGACTAAACTCGCAGTAGAATTTCACAGAGTGGGGTGGCCGTTATGGGTGAGAGGAGCGGGAAATAGGCAGAAAGCGCAGTAATATAACTCTTATCTCCCATCAATGTTAATAATCTTGTATGTGGAATTATATATCTTTTTCATGCCTAAATTTTTGGTATCGAATAACATAGTTTGACTTCAATTAATACCATTTTTCGCAAAATGTGTATATTTATAGCAGTCAGCTTAAAAACCTCCAAAATTGACATAGATAACAAAAATTACGCAGGTAGTAAATAATGATAACAGAAATAGTAACATATTTAATAACGAATTTTATTTATATTACCAAACAAAATTACTCACCCAAATATTAAGCTGGTCTAAAGATACTTCCAAACTAAAGCCATTTTATAATGTTTACCTCTGCATTATCGCTGTTATCTCTATAATTTTATTAGTCATAGTATCTTTCTAGAATCTGATAACTGAAATACCTACTTGCTATTCATATAATTTTCTTATCAGATGTGTTTTATTCTTTATCTCACAATCACTAAATAATTATCTAGGACCAAACAAAGAACAAACATACTTGTCCCGCCCAAAAATATTATATGCAGGAACTGAAATAACAGATATGTTTAATTTTACTCGCTCGCTAGCTATACTATAAATATGAAAACATAATATTTTAACCTTTACCAGCGTGCAGTAGAAAAATTGTATCGATTCCATAGGTTACACAATAAATTGATACATTTTCTGTCCTTAGGCTGCTGCTTTATTTCGTTAAGATAATTAATACTTAATTTTTGGATTGGTTGTTACGTTACATTCTTCATTGGAGGTTAAGAGAAGATCAAAAACAATTCGATCAAGAAAGTTGAGAATGAAGTAGTATTTGTGGTTGACTCTCTAATGATTTCTTAAGGATCTAATTGAACATTCCAAATCGATTGCCTTGTTTACATAAACGTCAGTTAAAGAAGTGTTGGAAGGATATTATAGAAAGCTTATCATTGAAAACAAGAATCCATCTTGTCTTTAGGGATTAGTTTTATGAACAAACCGAAGGATCAGCTATGGATTCACTATGCTCACCACTTGAACTTTATCACCACCTGTAAACCAGAACATTTGAATGAGGAATCTTTTCTCTCACCTTTTAGAGGAAATGGACATACCTACTAACTTTTTATTACTATTTTTATTAAACAAATCATCAGACCTATAAGAAAAATGAAAGGAGAATATCTGATAACAAGTTGTACCTACAAGAATGTGCAGACCAAATAGGTTTCTTTTTGGGCAAACACAATAATAACACCATAACACCTCAAGACATGGGAAGGAGTCTAACTGTTATCTAAGGAATAACATGAGAAATCAAGTGACAGGGTACAGGATAAACTTAAATAATACAATATTCTAGCAAGTGGAAGATAGTTTTTGGAAATCCTTGAACTTAGAACCTGAAATCTAGGACCTAGGACATAGAAACAACTCATGTGAAAATTACGTGACTCTAAATCATGAATGGAAACGACGTAAACCAGCGCACATACCTAATAAAAATACTAGCGAGAGGAAGCTCATATTTCTGTCTCCTTAAGAGAGTAATAAGTTTCTGGAACGTTAAAAATTCCAAACCGATAACGTGTAACTTAACTTATAAGATACAAGATAGAGATAAGATACAAGTATATTTATATTATAAGCACAAAGAAAAAGTGGAAAAGTAATAATCATATCTTACTAACTAAATATTTAAAATATATTACCATTATTATTTTCTATCTAACTGTTTTACCTCACATACAGGATGTTCCTCACTAGACCAACACAGAGCAAATGACCAGAAGTTCGGTATATCAATGAACCCTGATTATGAACTCTATTGACGGTAAGAATGTTAGAGCTCAGTAGTAGCCTATAGTAGTTACAAATTCAATTAGTTACTAAATTTTAAAATTCTATTTAAATGGAAAAATATTTATAAAATTATCATTTAACGGGTAGTTGATAATACTATTAGTGTTGTGTTCTTGAGAAGATAACCATAATGAATAAGAATATCCAAATGGCATTCCTAATCGTGTGGTTTTAGAGAGAAACAGCTTCCAACTTTGATGACGTAAAGGATATATATGTTGTTTAAGAAAACGAGAGAATCTATGAATTTAATCTCTGTCCAAGGTGAAGGAGATATTTTGCAGTCCATTGAATCGGTCCTTCACAAATTGGAATTATTATACCCCTATCCCTATTCTGCAGCAAGAACTGTGGCCTCAAGATCGTAAGGTGATCATGGCAAACGCGTTAAGCATCAAATTAAAAAAGAATGTGGGATGACACGGACGTCTTTTACTGAATCTTTCTTCTTTATAAGATTAAATAATCACTTTTCTACGTACTGTAACAAATTAAATTTTTAAAAGTTATTTAAGTATGTCCATTATTGTTTTATTTCTGTATACCAACAAACTTAATCACATGTAACGCAAAGTAATTATNCTATTTTTATTAAACAAATCATCAGACCTATAAGAAAAATAAAAGGAGAATATCTGATAACAAGTTGTACCTACAAGAATGTGCAGACCAAATAGGTTTCTTTTTGGGCAAACACAATAATAACACCATAACACCTCAAGACATGGGAAGGAGTCTAACTGTTATCTAAGGAATAACATGAGAAATCAAGTGACAGGGTACAGGATAAACTTAAATAATACAATATTCTAGCAAGTGGAAGATAGTTTTTGGAAATCCTTGAACTTAGAACCTGAAATCTAGGACCTAGGACATAGAAACAACTCATGTGAAAATTACGTGACTCTAAATCATGAATGGAAACGACGTAAACCAGCGCACATACCTAATAAAAATACTAGCGAGAGGAAGCTCATATTTCTGTCTCCTTAAGAGAGTAATAAGTTTCTGGAACGTTAAAAATTCCAAACCGATAACGTGTAACTTAACTTATAAGATACAAGATAGAGATAAGATACAAGTATATTTATATTATAAGCACAAAGAAAAAGTGGAAAAGTAATAATCATATCTTACTAACTAAATATTTAAAATATATTACCATTATTATTTTCTATCTAACTGTTTTACCTCACATACAGGATGTTCCTCACTAGACCAACACAGAGCAAATGACCAGAAGTTCGGTATATCAATGAACCCTGATTATGAACTCTATTGACGGTAAGAATGTTAGAGCTCAGTAGTAGCCTATAGTAGTTACAAATTCAATTAGTTACTAAATTTTAAAATTCTATTTAAATGGAAAAATATTTATAAAATTATCATTTAACGGGTAGTTGATAATACTATTAGTGTTGTGTTCTTGAGAAGATAACCATAATGAATAAGAATATCCAAATGGCATTCCTAATCGTGTGGTTTTAGAGAGAAACAGCTTCCAACTTTGATGACGTAAAGGATATATATGTTGTTTAAGAAAACGAGAGAATCTATGAATTTAATCTCTGTCCAAGGTGAAGGAGATATTTTGCAGTCCAT
The DNA here is from genome assembly GCF_000390285.2 of Anoplophora glabripennis. Taxonomy (NCBI): domain Eukaryota; kingdom Metazoa; phylum Arthropoda; class Insecta; order Coleoptera; family Cerambycidae; genus Anoplophora; species Anoplophora glabripennis. The sequence goes on from NW_019416806.1 coordinate 991,998, forward strand.
TGAATCGGTCCTTCACAAATTGGAATTATTATACCCCTATCCCTATTCTGCAGCAAGAACTGTGAGAACCCCAAGATCGTAAGGTGACCATGGCAAACGCGTTAAGCATCAAATTAAAAAAGAATGTGGGATGACACGGACGTCTTTTACTGAATCTTTCTTCTTTATAAGATTAAATAATCACTTTTCTACGTACTGTAACAAATTAAATTTTTAAAAGTTATTTAAGTATGTCCATAATTGTTTTATTTCTGTATAGCAATAAACTTAATCACATGTAACGCAAAGTAATTATTATTGTTTAAAATTACGATAAAAAAAATCTTATAATATTACCCAACAAATGATAATTACACGGAATTTTAACTGACCTTTGAACCAACCTAACCTCAATAAAGAGGTAGTTACGGTAGATTAATTACATTTCAAAAGTGTGTTTGATTTTTCGAGATCGATAACCACCAACTGATTTTATAAATAATTATGGATATTATCAGCAAAGTATTAATTCAGTTATATAATTTAAGATTAAAGATCACATCATAGAAACAATTAAACTTTAACAATGAGATATATCAGTTAATTAGATTAAAAAAATATTTAAAAATTTATTATCGGATATTTATATAATGGAAAAAAAATTAAATATAATTCACACAATTTGTTTTGTTACAGCTTCAATATGTTTAAGTATGTAGGTAATATAAATATTTACAGGTAGGTAGATAGGAAAAAAACAGAATAACTTTTTGAACCATTGCTTTGCTTGTCTGGGTTGAATTCATTAGAAAGGACCAAGGACTCCTTTATGAAAATGTGGGCTTGGTCAAATTGGTTGAAATTATGGTAAGTTGTTGGTCTTGTGTTACTGACCAAAAGTCTTCACAGTACTTGGGTCCGAAAATTAATATTTAATAAAATTATATTAAATTAGTTTATTGCAAATAATATTCTACATATGTCTATTTGTTGCCTTTGGAGAATTTTTCTATCATTTCCCTAACTACTTCTAAATGATCTTCATTTGCCTCTTTATATCCTGGGGCAGTAACTTTGACTTTATCGTACCACCTCCTGATATTTTTGTAGGGGGACAGGTCATGTTTCAGTACTTCAAGATTAGATATTTGAACCACTAGGGATAGATCAGCAAGAGTAAGATGGTCACCTGCAACGAATTCGGAGTCATTCAAAAAGGTGTCGAGAAACTCTAAGCTTTCGTTAGCCTTTTTAAGTTTTTCTGGATCCGGTGGTCCTCCACCTATGGTGTTCCGATTCTGGAAAATGTAAATACAATACACTATTACTCTTACAGTCACAAACACAAAAATATATAAATCAAGAATTTATGAAACAAAAACATGATGTCTTGATGTATGAGAAACATGAAATACTATCACACTTACATAAACTTGATACAAACGGAAGTAAAAATCCATGTCGAAAAATAATCTTTGATCAACAACTGCCCGTTTCTTTGGCTCCTTTGGATAAAGGGAATCGATTCTGCCATACTTATTTTGCAAATACGTGATGATCGCCCTACTCTCCCAAATTACGAAGCCATTATCAACTAGAGTTGGTATTGTATGTTGCGGGTTTAGCTAAAAAATAACACATTGCTATGTATGTAATGTACAAAAATGTGCAAATATTTGTAAAAATAAGCATAATTTTTGAACCGTTCGGTACATGTTGCGTACTTTGAGAAATTCCGGTTTAAGGTGTTCCCCTTCATAAAGATTTAAAAGTTTCAAATTTAAATCCACACCTATAGCCTTAGCCGCTAGAAGTACTATCCTGCAGGGAGCGCTTCCTGGGGCGTAGTAGAGATCGAGTGCCATTCTTACTGCAAATAAAGTGAATATAAAAAAATTGTAGGTATTGTGTTTAGTTATGTAATATCTCATTTTTCTAAGTAAAACATACTGTTTTCGTAAGATTATTTTAAAAATGCATATTTGATACTGATAGTAGTAGATCTATGCAATATTAAAATTGGCGAAATTTTGAATATGTTACAGGACTTTTAAATGATATTAAAGAAAGGACTAAATATACTATTTACTTCCTTGACTAAAATTAACACAAAAATTTAAATGAACTAAGGGTCAACTTATTGACATATGATATCTTCTAAATTATTTGATTAAATGCAGATTTATTAGTTTTAAAGAATTTATATCATGTCTCTACACTTAATTCTAGGTTTCAATCTGTATTACAATTACCCACACCTCGTACAAATCTACTATTGAAGTCCTTCCTTGTACCAAATAGCGTACAAATTGCGACACTAATATTTCAATCGATTTAGAAGATATCGAAAATAAATTATTGTCAATAATTTATATTCAAGCTGCTATATCTTTGTAAGGAATTGGATTGGAGTTGATCCTTAGTTGATTTGAATTTATTTTGTTAACTTTGGCCCAGAAATAATCTATGAAAATTTAGAATTAAGAGACATCCTGTATATTCCTAAACCACCAAGCGTAACAACATCTCATATTTTCAAGTTCAAGATATTCTTGTTTTCTATTTTGCGATAATGTAGATTACATTGTTTTGTGGCAAAACTTTGTTTATTCGGACACTTTATTATAAGTGAAAATTTCAAAAATCAGTTAAATCAGCCACGTGTTGTGTTTAAGAATTTCTTTCGTCAAACCAAAGCCTCACATTAAAACAAGAGTAGATAAAAAAAAACATGATTAAGATCAGTTTGCGTTAATGTTAAATTCCTTTCATTCCCAAATCTGTAGCATGTATTTAAACAGAAACGGCAATTTTGAGAACGAACACGTATTAATTTTCGATTGACATAAAATACCTTAATATGAGTTGATGAATTATTTATTTACTTGAGTTTATGCTTCATTTGTATCTTATTTATGCCTTAAAATGATTGCAATTTATACGCAATACTGATAGGTGTTCAAATTTGAGTTAACTGTTTAATTTTTTAACAAAACACATAATTTACGGTTAATAATGGAAAAGAATCTGATAAGTGACTACTTCTTGCAGCTCTGTAAGCCTTCAATTGTTTAGCAAACTTTTACATCACGTGTTCACATAATGGTGGTTCAATTTGAGTAATTTGCTCAATTGTGTTTTCTTTCAGCTGTTGAAAGGTTTGAGGATTGTCAGCATAAACTCTGCTATCTAAAAAGAGAACATAAAAGAAATCTAATGGTGATAGATCGCATCATGTTGGTGCTCAATTAACATCTCTTTTCGAGAAATTATTCAATTTCCAAATTTCTGTTTCAAAAGATCTATCGTTTCCGTTGCTGTGTGACATATTGCATCTCCCCATTGAAAAGATATATTCCGCTCAAATTCATCCCATAAAAAGTTATTAATCATCGTTCGATATCGAGCACAATTCACAGTTAAAACGTTTAACAGCTGTCAGGAAACCAATACCATTCTAGTATAAAAAACACAAATGGCGACAAATTTAAAAACCTAACTTAAATTTGAACATCCCGTATAAGTAATATAATTCATATTATACTTTTTGATGTAGGTACGGTAACTTACTCTGAAATAATACGCATGTATCTGTTGATTACCTAATTTAACTAACATCATCTAACCTAATTTCAGTTTATCTAGAAACGTAGAAAAATGATTTACTCAAATCAAATAAACGATAAATGTAATCTGCAGTCATATTATAAAAGTATTTAATTATAAGTAAAATAAAAGTAATACAAAATGGACAAATACTGATTCTAACTGCAAATAAAACAAAAATATACTATTACAAATAATAGTTAAGCTGTAGTAAAAGCAATAATAATACTTGCAATATTGTCTGTACCTAGTTATTTATTTTTAACATTTTTTACATTATTAGATATCTCTAGCACAGTGAAAGAACAAATAAAATTTTAATAACCCGTAGAGCCGTCAGTCAAACGGTTTATTTGCCATATTAACTTCACATAACGAGACATGTAAAAGACAACATACGAAAGAAAATTATACTTATATAAGTACTACTGTAGATCATATTATAAAACTTGTTTATTGAAAAACAAGCAGAACAAAGTATAGTAATTATAAATTCTATATCTACCTAATAAAAATGATATGTAATATGATGACTGTTATATTAGCAAACAAAAATTACTCACCCTAACGCTAAACTCATTCTAAAAGCAACTCGAAAGGTATAACCATCTTATAGTGTTTGTATATCTACGTTATCGCTGTTATCTTTATTCCATGCTTCACAGAAATACAATATCTACTTATTAGTCATATTTGATCAGATGTATTATCGTATATCATTAAGTTTTAAGTTAATACCCATTATATCGAAGACACAAATAATAAACATACCTTTTCCGTCAAAAATATCATTTGCAGGAGTTGAAATAGTAGGTATACCCAACATCTTGCGCAACACTATATAAATATGTGTTTGGAATCCCTACATTGTTCATCTTGCTGCTCTAGGTGATAATTATTGTGTGTTGTTTCAAGGAGAACTAGTCCAAATTTTGCAAGTACCTACCTAATTCCAAGACTATGGTTGAAAATACTGTATTTTATAATCACACACTTATGTTTTTTTTTTATGAAGGCACACAATATCGAAATATTTAATAAAATCATTTGTGTCTACTTAATTCTATAATTAAAACGATTAAATTTCATAATAATATACATTTTTAAAGGTACTAAGGAGGGCTAAGATACATTTCCATAAATTTTGGCTACATCATTGTATGTTTGTTCCATGGGTTATATTATTTATCTAATCGATAATTACAATTGATTATCACTAAATCAAACCAGTGTCATCGATAAATAAAGCTGTTCAAGAATTAAATGGTTATGTAGTACCATTTGTCGCACCTATATAGAAAAATTTACAGTGTGAAGTAAAAATAGAAAGGAAGCAGAAAATAACAAATTATGCTTTACTTACAAACCCATGTTCAGTTGGTAACGGTTTAAAAGTTACAGGATGTACAGTTTTTGAAAAGTACTATATTTTTTAGTATTTCACAAACGAATAACATTTTTTATTTTATGAAAATGTAATAGTCATTACATTACATTTTTTGGTAAATGTTCTTAATTAAAAAAAAATTAAATGACTTAGATTAGATATAGGAGATTTGTACCTTGTATATTTTATACCAGTGAAAATACAAGTAATGGACTAGCCAAATTTAGCAAAAATCCAGCTCTATGATTTTTGCTATTGTGACCTATAATATCAGCAATCGAGGTAGATATTAAAACTTGATGTAAGTGAAACGGATGAGGTAGAATAAAAACTTATATCATTTAATGTAGTAGTAAGGGGTGTTTCTGAAATTGATGTATTTGTGCCGGGCCTTAATATGAGAAATATCTACGATTTCTTCATGAACTGAATTTCCTAGCATGGTCACACATTTTCCAAAATGTAGTAAAGAGTGGTGCCTAAAGTGGTATATTTTGTAATTAGTTTTATTTTTGCACGATATTATTTTATGATTAACCTAAGCAGTTAATCCACAAGTTATGTTTTCTAACGAATTTGTGACGTTCTATAGGATTAATCTCTAGAAATTTTGAGCAAGAGAAAATTAAGTGTGTGTTTCCTTTCCACATAAAACATTTATTGCCAATATTATTGTTATTTACAAGAAACGAATGCGAAACCTCTGATTTGGTATTAGGATTATTATTTAGACGTTTTCTAGAACTATTAGGATACAAATAAATTTTTCCTTCCTCCTTAACGAAAATAATAATGCCATCATAAGATGACATGTAAGAGTGCCTGCGTGTATCTTCAGATAACCGATAAGTTTCCTAATCAAGTTTCTGTAATGTGAAATATCCAATATTCGATCACACTAATTTAAATCATAATTTTCATCTATAAGATTCCTGAGAAATTCATAGAATATTAGCCACCCTTTATTATTATATGAGAAGCTTAGTAATTCCATTGACGGAAGTTTGGGCACAATTTTTTGAATATAACTAAAATTATTTGTAAGATTTAATTTATGTTTCGGAAGAATCTGATCGGCTTTAAACAAAATTCTATAATATAAATCAACAAAAGTCTCTAAAATTTTATCATTTTCATCTAAGTCAAAATTAAGCGTATTTATCTCATCCACAATCTTTAGAAATAATGCATATTTGGTTTCATTTAATATTCTAAATCTAACGTGAAAATTTTCTACGTCAGTTTCCAAATGTAAGTAGGTATACTCAAATCGTACAGACTTTTAATTTTAGTAAAATATTGGTCCTTTTTAGAAATTAACATATTTAACTGATGTTGTTTTCTATTTTGAGCTGTACAGAATCACAGTAAATCAAAAAAAAAAAAAAACAAAGTACCTATATTTAACTTCAGAAAGCAATAGCATAAAAAGTTAACTTATGAAGTTTTAATGGAAAATGTTTATACAGGGTGAGTCAAAATTCACTCCCCAGCGACCGGATATATATTCTAAAATAAAAAATAAAACAAAAATATATTTTTGAATAAATTATTAATTTTAGTTCAATAAATGCGCAAATTTCGACAGACTAATCAAGTTGTCCGGACAAAAACAAGGAGTTTTCAATGACCACAACTTTCATTATTGGCATTATGAGAATCCTCATGAAAAACGTCAGCGGAATCAGCAAAGACATTGGCCCGTAAATGTTTGGTTAGGTATATTTACGGGAAAAAGATAATAGGTCCATATTTTTTGCCAAGAATACTGAATGGTGAAAATTACAGTAATTTTTGCGAGAAAATTTTGCCAGGTTTGATAGAAGATATTCCTCTACAACAACGTGCAACTATGTGGTTTCAGCATGAAGGTGCGCCCGCACATGCCACATTACAAGTACGACATATTTTGAACCTAATAATTGGATTGAACGGGGTGGACCAACACCATGGCCACCCCGGTCTCCTGACTTGATACCGATAGACTTTTGGTTATGGGGATACATAAAAGAAAATGTTTATTTTACTGTGATGTTGGCAGGATTCATGAAGCAGTAGCGGAAATAAATTAAGCTAATTTCTGTTCTGTTGCTAGGAGTTTCTACCACAGATTGCAGAAGTGTATTAACGAAAATGGTAATGGTTTTGAAGGTTAGCCAAAGCCAGAAGGATCTTCGTTTTTGCTATTTCTTATTTTGGATGGATTTAAATGGTGGATTTTAATGGTGTTAATATTAAACAAAAAAATTATAAATTTGCATTTTTCTTTACAAAATTTTCCGAAAACAGCTCCGCTTTCGAGTTCTTAGTATTCTACATTTTTGTTTTATTTTTTATTTCAGAAAATATATCCGGCCGCTGGGGAGTGAATTTTGACTCACCCTGTAATTAACTGTGAACAACAAAAATTGATAAAAATTAATGTAAACATTTTTTATACCTATCCATTTGAAATGATCATAATGTGAAAAATAATCTAATTAGGTTGCCAAATAATATGTACGAAAGTGTTACAGCGGACTGTATCTAAAAATGTGTAAAATTTTATACAAAATTTATAGTACCTAACTCTTACATTTAGTATTTGTAAGGATAAGAAAGAAAGAAAGTGGAAAATATGTATGTAAACTCTATACAAATCAATTAACTAACAAAATAACTATATATAGCGTAAAATTTGCATTCAACTAATAATATCTATTCAAAGAAAACGTAGGGTACTACAGGGTGATTCAGAACTAATTTATCCAAAGAAATTCAGTCGGCAATCGGCACGGCGACAAAGTGTATAAACGGACAAAAAATTGAAAGAATTTTTTGCCAAGAAGTAAATAAATAAATATTGTAACACCTGTGTTATATCAGTAATTCAAATTGCTTTTGCCGTTATTGTTATTATTAATTAATAAAATTAGTTTGTGTTATGTTAAACAACTGTTCAAAATTTTGTTCACCGACGTGTAAACACATTTGGCCTGTCTTATCCAGTATTTACGAACTAACACAAATGTTGTCTTGCTTCACCATAACACAAATGCCTCACCATAACACAAATATTGTCTTGTTTCACTATAACTTAAAGCGATATCTATCAACTCAAGTTGCTATACATGTAAGGCATTTTTGACACTTAAAAACTAATGTAGACACTATCGCAAAACGTTAACACCAAAATCGGATTTCAGTATTCAGAATCGCATTGCGCACAACGCACGACACGAATGACGCTAGAGACCACAGTAGCCCAGCGATGTAAGAGTGGAAAATACTACAACTTCAATTTTTTTTCGGAAACTGTAAGGATCTTACAAAAATTTTGTTTACTGTGTTGACTCCATTTTTCATAACGCATCTATTCCTAAATTATTTTGGATACGTTGTGAATCACCTTGTATATTTCTTATCAGGACCCCCCCCCTTTGCACTCAAACCACAAGGAACAAGGAACAGTTTATTTCAAAATTGTACATGGCAAGTCATCTATGACAGAGGACAAAAGTAACTTAAGAAACAATTGATATTTAAGTTTATTGAATATGGCCTAAACAAAAACAAGAATAATTGTATTAAATTAACGTGTTTTAAAGGACATATAAATATATCTATTCGTGTCCTTTAGAGAATTTTTCTATCATTTCCTTAAGTATTATCAAATTATCTTCATTGGCCTCTTTATAACCAGGCGCAGTAACCCTGACTTTGTCATACCATCTTTTGATGTCCTTGTAAGGTGACAGATCATGTTTCATTACATCAAGGGTAGATATTTGAGCCACTAAGGATAAATCAGATAGAGTAAGATGGTCGCCTGCAACGAACTCTGTTTCATTTAAAAAGGTATTTAAAAACTCTAAGCTTTCGTTGGCTGCTTTAAGTTTTTCTGGATCAGGTAGTGCTCCACCTAACGTATTCCGATTCTGAAAAATATAAGTAGATACAATTATTAATATGTAGCATGTAACAAAAGGAAAAAATATGTAGGGTGAATGTGCGAACATGCCACAGAGATATAGATGCCACAGTTATGCTAATTTAGCTATTAAATTATCAACATTATTGCTAACAATAAAATTAATTTTCTCTAGTCTAGTTTACGGCCATATTTTGGGTGTAGGTGGGTGATTGTGAATTTAATTGTTTATGTTATTTTCCATTCAACGATCGATGTCTCGGAAACCATTAGTCACACGGAGACCTTTTGAAAATCAAATTGAAGCTGAATAAATGATCTAACTAACTGACCTCTTGATTGAGTTTGAAAAAATTTTCCCAAGTCCCTGAACAGTTTTAAAAAACTTGGAAAATGTTTTTCTCGGTATTTCTGTTAATTCCTCGATAACGGTAGCTCAAAAAAAAATATATCTAAGTCTTGAACCTAGAGACAAAATAAATAAAATTGTGGTTTTAAGCAGAATACCAACATGTTCCGAACGCTTTCGAAGAGCAACGGCGGAAAATATATAAGAGAACTTCTGTTATTCTATTGCATAAGTTTCGGTAAAATTTCCAAATAAAACTGTTTTATACTTACATAAATTTGATGAAAACGCGAGTCCAGATCCAAGTCGAAAAACAGTCTTTGGTCTACAAGTGCTCGTTTCTTCGGTTCCTTTGGATAGAGTGAATCATTTTTACCATATTTGTTTTGCAAATACGTGATGATTGCTCTACTCTCCCAAACAGAGAAGTCGTTGTCAACTAGAGTTGGTATTGTATGTTGCGGATTTAACTAAAACACATGTATATACACAAATTTCGACACATGGCTAATTTACAGAAATTGAATATATCGTTTTTAAATCATTTGACACCTATATTATAATAAAATTGATTTGATTACTTTTAGAAATTCCGGTTTAAGTTGTTCTCCTTCTAGGATATTTAATGGTTTCAAATTTAAATCGACTCCAATAGCTTTAGCAGCTAAAAGGACTGTCCTACAGGAAGGACTTATTGGGTTGTAGTAGAGGTCGAGTGACATTTTTGCTGTAAAGGAAGTGAAAATAAAAAAATACATTGTACATTGTGTTTTATAAAATAGTATATTACGTAATAAGTGTTGTAAAAAGCATTTTACGCACGAATGGAAAAGTTACGCACGACGCCGCGTAGCGGAGAGTGCGTAATTGCATTACACCACGTATTACGTACTATACTTTACCTACGACCACTACTTTAAATACTTAAAAACACACCATCTGCGATCAATGTAAGATTCCTATTACGTCGTACGGTAAAAAAAATCGCACAGCTTGGTAAAAAAATCGTACAGTTTTCCTAGCAACCGCCTAGCAACGGTCAATACAATACTGATTGTATTGACCGTTGCTAGAAAAACTGTGCGATTTTTTTATCGTACGTAATAGGAATCTTACATTGATCGCAGACGGTGTGTTTTTAAGTATTTACAGTAGTGATCGTAGGTAAATTACATTACATTACATCTGAATTTCTCATAAAAACACATTACCATAATAATTTCTTACGTCTTGCTTACAATTCAATTCAATGAACGTTTGCCGTTATAAAAATAAGTATTAGCCCAAGATTCATCAACCTGCATCAAATATTTTCCGAGATGGGACATAGATTTAGAAAACATCCTGTGTGAAGACGTTCTTGATTCTATTTTTGCTTATAGAAGTGGAAAATATTAAATAATATACTCATAAAATAGCCACCGTAATACTGCAGATTGCAATAAGCCATCATAGGACATTTTTATTATTCCTTAAAATATGTTTTCAGATAAGTCAGTTAGCAGAATTTATATATAGGTGCAGGTACATTAATCTCTTGTGTTTGATAATGATATGATATCATGAAATACTATTATAATACTGACAACTCATTCGACACTGCTTTTTGATGTGGGATGATAACTTGCTTCGCAGCAGTGCATAACTAACCACAGATTATCTCTTCTGATTAGTGATTACAATCATTTAATTTATTTCTGTTTCATTATGTAGAAAAAATCAGCTGCTTAAGTTAAATCATTCAAGTACATATTTAATATAAATTATGTACGTAGTCAGTCCAAAAAGTTTTTGACACGCGACGTGAAATTATCAAACTAGGGTGCGAAAAAGTGATTCACTTTAATACCACACTGAAGATATCCCCTTATGCAATATGTGGGATTTGAGTAATAAATTAGTGCTCTGGTTTTTGAAAAAATAAAACATTTTATCATTAACTGTCATACTGTCACTTGATAAACACCAAAATGGAGGATGCACCGGAAAATTATGACTCAGATTTTACGACAGTTTTACTCGAAAAAAGAAGCTTTTCTCGGAAAATCTGAAGAGGGCCATAGAATTGGTCAAAAAATAGGTTTTATTCGTTTCAGAACTGTTTGGGCCATTTCTAGAATTTTCGACTTGGTCAATTTTAAACAAACTGATAGTCTCAAGAAAAAAAACGAGGAAAATTTATGGAAATTCTTCTTTCGATTCTGAATACTGTTATAACTTTTATCTCTCAAATCCTTCCAAAATTTTGTCAAATATGAATATAATTGAAACGAAAATAAATACCTGATATACTGAAATTGTTAAATAATGCAATCATTCAAGAAATATTATTCTACATGCAATCTCTTTATAATAGCTACTTTTTACGTGATTAGTTCAAGGATGATAATAGACCAAGAATACAGGATATTTATTTGAATGGCTGAATTGACAACAATTTCAGTACATACATATCAAGTATGTGTTTTTGTATTAATTTAGACATAGACTGTTTACTAAGCATTATCGTAGTAAAATTCAATACTAGCTGGGGCCTGTTTGTAGCCCATTGGGAAATTGTATTCCGCAATGCCAGTAGCTGGGTGTCTTGTCTGTGAAGTTGTATGCATCTTTTGCATACCTAAATTTCTGTATCGAAGAACACTGACTTCATTTGATAAGATTTTCTTAAAAATTTTTGAGTTTGTTTAAAATAGAGTACAAAATCTGATATCTAAATTTAAAATCTAAGTTTAAAATAAGATAACTCCTAAGATAAGTATTATGATACCACAAAAATATAGGTACAGTAATATCTACCTTTTAAAGGGCTTCCTAATATCACTTTCACTATCCATATTTAGAAAAATGTTTATATAAGCGAGTGCTCTTAGTTTTTATGTATTCTCTATCTTGACAAGTTTTAGAACAATGCCTGTGTTTAGAAAGAATGATTTTTAAATAAATATGCTAGAAAACGTATTATACAACTACGGTGCAAGTATATAATAAAAGAAAGTGTAAATAAATAAAAAGTAAAATGTAACTAAATATACAGTGTGGAACAGCCAAATCGAATAAATTCAGTATCTCAATTATTGTGCACATTTATAAAAAAATCCCGATATATGTCGATTGTGGATTCTGAAATGACATCTTGCAACGTAAAAATTTCATCCTCAATATCAAGCCTCTTCGAGTGCCAGTTGCAACCACTAAATTTTTAAATGAGAAGTAGGAGTTTGTGAACCTCATTTGAAAGGTATTTTCATTGCCTATTTAAAAATGCTATGGTTCTAATATTTATTGCAAAAGTTAATGGTCTGCTTAACGAAATTTGTTACAACAAACAAAAATATAAAAACAGTGTTTTGTTCTTGTAGGCTAGCAATAACAATTTCAGTGTTCTCTTTCAACATAAACAGATGATATAAAAACTTATCAAAATTATTCACAGCTGGCATTGCCAATTTTATTGAAAAAAATAATGGTTGCGGTTAGGTCGGTCACACCTCAGATGTTGGAAACCGTTAGAAGACATTTTAATTTTGAACATTTTCTTTGAAATTAAGTTTTTTTTTTAGTTTGCTGTAGCGAATTTCGTCAAACTGATGAATTAATTTTTTTACTGCTAATTTCTGCAATAAATATTAAAACCATAGTATTTTACTTCCCATTTAAAAATTTAGGGGTTGTAACTGACACTCGAACGGGGTTGAATTTAGGAATAAAATGTTTACCTTGCAGGATGTCATTTCCGAATCCAAAATGGACGTATCACGTAAATTTTTTACAAATATGCACAATAATTGAGATACTGAATTTATTCCATTTGGCTGTTCCACAATAACAGGAGATACCTACATATTGGTAAGTTGCATTCACTGCAGGAGTCATTAAAAAAGTTCCTCTTATTCAGTATAATATATTTCATCAGATTAAAATTTATTTCAGAAGAAAATAATTTTGTTTTTCTTTTAATATTTCTACAAATCCTACTTCAATTAATAGCATTAGATGTGTTCAATTAATAATTTGTATAAATAAAATTAACATCATAACGTGAAAATGGACAGTTTCTTTTCTTTAGATAACAAAAGAAGAAATTCAATTAATCAATTATATTACAAAAAAAATACTTACTGTAGCGTTAAACTGGCAATAAATACAACTCGAAAACTAAACTCATCTAATTTATACCCACAGTTTGCGTTTGCCTTATCGTTGTTATCTATATAATTTGTTTATATTCATTTCAGTCCCATGATTAAAAAAAGTATTATGTTGTATCGTTTTATTTATCAGATGTTTTCTGTCTCATCTTATAACTATTATAACACTGAAAATACTGACTAGCCGAATCTAGCTCTATGATTATCGCCATTGTGGCAAATAATATTAACAAACGCGGTAGATAATAATATAGTTATATTAAAACTTGATGTAGGTGGAACAGATGGGGTAGAACAAAAACTCTCATGGTTTAATGTAGTAGCACTAGTAGAAGGAAAAATAGTAAGGGGTGTGTTTCTGAAATTGATATATTTGTCCTAGGTCTAGTATGAGAAACATCTACTGTTCCTTCATGAACTAAATTTCCTAACATCGCAGATTTACCAAAATGTAGATGATATATTTTGCAATTAATCTTCCTTTTGCACGATATTATTTTATGACAAACTGAGCTGTTAAGCCACAAGTTATTTTTTCTAACGAATTTGTGACAATCTATAGGATTAAACGTATGTTTTCTTAGCACATAAAACATTTATTGCCAATATTTATGTTATTTAAAACAAACAAATGCGAAGCTCTTGACTTGGTATTACCATTATGAAAGCTATCAATAGTAAATTATTTAATTCTTATTTCCCTAGAAAATTTTTTCATTAAAAAAAACATTTTATTGAGGGTTGCTTTAGGTGTGAAGCAAAATAAAACTCCCAACGGTAAATAAATATTTTTATTGAAAACTAAGTGTAGAGAAAAAGATATGTTGTCGGGGTGAGTGTTCGCTGGAGAGTCCTCGTGGTGTGGAGTCCCTCGCAGATATAACTATCTGGTTCTTGGCGCTAATCTGCCTTGGTCCACTTCCGGGAACCATATCCCTCGTTGCCTCGTTCTTGTCGCTTGCAACAGTTAGGCCGTCCGGCGTCAGGCTGGCGCTTTTGAAGTACCTAATACCTAAAATGGGTCACTTTTTACTCTAGTTTAATCCATTAACAGTCAACATTGGATTTTCGGGGAGGAATTTTTGAATAACCGACACCATTGCACCAGGCCGAAAAATCAAATCAAATCTACTAGAATTTTCTGGGGATGCTCTTTTAGATGGTGCTCACAGGCCATGAAAACAGACTTTCAATTTGAAAAACACGGCAATTTTTTCATATTTGCAACATTTATACCGTGTTTTGATGATTTTATCGTTAAGGTATGTGCCTAAAACCCATTGGAAAGATGCATAAAATTTCTCAACTTAAGGAATCCATGATGTGCGCGTCGATTTAGTCACTAGATGAGCGAAAATGGCGGCTGAGTCGGAAAATGGTGGCATCAGATTTTACAACGATTTTCTTAGAAAATGGCGCGTCTTCTCGGAAATTCTCGATAGACAAGGAAGTTTCACAGTTGGTCAAGGAATTTTTTGACTCATTCTTCAAATTTTCAACTAAAATTTTGTTAGATCTTAAATATAATTAAAACAAAAACACGTAGCTGGTATATTGAAATTTTTAAATGACGCATCATTAAAATAAATAGGTATCCTGTATTCTGTTTCCAAAAAAAAAAATTTCTTTGTAGTAGCTATTTTTTACGTGATTAGTTTTTATCAAGGGTGCTAATAGGCCAAAAATATAGCTCGCTAATATTTTAGCTCGAATTTTGGTAATTATGAATCTCTTAAAACAGGAACTTAACTTTTAACCAAATTATGAATGTAATTAAAGTACCCAAAGATTCACGTCATCCAAATAATCATAGGTATTAAAAATAATTTAGGTACTTACCAAAATGCAAAATTCAGTAATTTTTAAACGCACAAGTACAAAACAAACTACAATATATGCTCAAAATGTCCACCACCATTTTCCATGCACGCACGACACCTTCGAATCCAATTTTTGCTCACTCCCTGGAAAACACCTTAAGAAAGGCAAATAGTGATACGCAAAAAACACTCAGACACGGTCCAATTCCAGATACCAATTGAATTGCGTGTTGATGGACAGCTTAGGACTTCGTGTTAACCGCCGCACCGTTGTCACATTGCTCGATATGGAATTTTATGGAATTTTAAATTTATTACAACGCTAATTAGAAGTATTAAGCATAAAGAAGTTCAAAAAAGAAACAAACATTGTATTTTATGGTATTCTGTGCACGCAGTAATTTAAATATTTCTTAATTAATCGAATTTTTATACATCAAGTTGGAGATTTTGATATTTTTTTGCTCGAAAATGGTTGAGTTTAGGACCCATTAGTCATTAAAAAAGTCTCTCTTATTCAGTATAATATATTTCATCAGATTAAAATTTATTTCAGAAGAAAATAGTTTTGTTTTTCTTTTAATATTTCTACAAAACTCACTTTAATTAATATTAGATGAGTTCAATTAACATCATAACGTGAAAAGGAAAGTGGCAGTTTCTTTTCTTTAGATAGTAAAAGAAGAATAATTAATTAATGATACCACAAAAAAATTACTTACTGTAGCCTTAAACTGGCTATAAATACAACTCGAAAACTAAACTCCTCTAATTTATATCCACTGGTTGCGTTTGCCTTATCTCTGCGACTTAATCATATTCATTTCAGTTTCATGATTAAAAAAAGTATTGTTTTAGTTGTGTCATTTTGTTTATCAGATGATTTCCATTAGATTATACAAACGTACCTTCCCTTTAAATATAAATTCTTTCCTCTTACTTTAAGAGGAGCGTTTGTATGCGCAATGTTTTGTCCAGAATTTTAGAAAATCTAAGCAAGTTAAAAACAATATTTCTACACTGTATCAGTTCTCCGCAGGATACAACTGACAATACATTCAAAATAATGAAAGAAGCATACTTTTACCTGAATTTTGCACCCCTGTTGAACAAGGTATATTTTCTGATGTTTACATGTTCTCCGTGATCTCTCATTGTGAAAAATTAGAAAAAGTTACTTTAGTTTGGCGTTACACTTCACCACTTCCTAGATGGATCTACTTGTTCATTATATTACTAAAAGTGCGATTTTTTTTATATAAAACACCGGCCTCAAGGGAGTTAGTTTCAAATTGATTTTAAAATTCTGTTTTTATTTTTAATAATCATCTAAAACGAATATGTTTGAATATTACTAATTGAAAATATTAGGTATTGTTTCATTGAAATATCTTAAAAAAATATATGAATAAAAAATTTTCTTTCAATGTTCGTAAAATTTAAGGAAGCAAAATTGCAGTTGATCTAAATCGGTTTATTTTCCACGTAGGAAAGTTACTCTGGAAATGCGGCCATTCGTTGAAGGACAACTTGTACATGCTAGGATTAGCGACACAAACATCTCTTTCTTATTTGGTTAATTAATACTTTTAAACAAGCATTAGCCAAATTTGATGGATGCTCAATTGATATATCTTATCAACTTTAAACCTACAAACATATAAAAGTATTTATCACTGGAATAGACAATTCTGCAGATATTGAAAAACGAATAATATACAAGATTTTTAGCTAATGAAACAACTACTTTGCAGGCTATACGTCTCGTCCAGAATTGAATTACAAGCAGAGTTCTTTCGCATAGTAGTATTGCTTTCATAGCACCGACATATTAGATGGTTGCTCTCTGCCAGTAGTTACAGAATAATGCTTTATGACAGTAGCAATTTAAGTTCCGTAATATACAAGTTGACAAAAAACAACTTTATTCCGCCATTCTTATTGACCTTAAAAACCTTGTACATCTTTTATATTTAACATTTCTTCCTAAAAAACAAAATAACAAAACTGTATTTCAAGACAATGTGTTAATAATTAAAGTGAAGTCATAACAGTATGTACAAATATTAATTTTAGTAACTATTTGTGAAATAATATTGGTAAGTACATATAATACATATATACGGGGTGGTCCGTTGATTTTAGATATTAAAGTAACACGATTCCTGTCTTAAATATTGCTACTTTAGGATATGGGGAGCGACAAATCCGAATCTGAACTTAATTTTGAAATATCTTGTGTGTACTCTACAAGATATAATTACGCAATCTTTCATAGCAACATTTTTATGTAAAGCCCTTTCTAAATTTTGAATGAATAATTTGATAAGCTGATTTTTGTTAACGGAAAAAGCTATAATTGTTTGATATAGATAAATCGCTCGGGTTTCGAGATATTCCCATTTTAACGACTCGATGCCGGCGCATGCTTTCCCACCGACGATATTTTTTTGGCACGAATCTAGTATTCACTTTGCGTTAGCCGACGCTAATGACGATAAATAAAAAGTAAACTGTTTATTTATTTATATTATTTGGATATCAAGATATACTGTGATAGTCAAAGTAGTAACAATAATAATCACTACTAATTTAATAAGTTGGCGTAACGTCCATCATTAAGCACAATATGTTCCCCCACTTAAAATAAACATTCGAGATAAAACACCTACTTAGTTCCTAATGTGCTCCTTATAAAAGTTAAAAAATCTAAGACAATAAGGTCAGAGCTACGAGCTAGCCATGGAAAGAGTGACCGCAAAATCCGCCTGTTTTTGAGACTTTGACAGAGAGGCGGCAGGAAAAATCCTAAAAATATTCTAAAAATATCCAAAAACTCATCATGAAGAATGAAAATGAGCATCACTTTCAGTTTTTCAAAAATTTTCGAAAATCACCCTTATTTAGAAGTTGAAAACACAAAAAATTGAACAAATTAAGAATCATCAACAATTGTTGTAAAACCCCAAATATTTCTATGTTGTTATCAAAATCATATTATGGACGTGAAAATATCTAATTTCGTATTTGATACAGTCTTGTCCGGATTGAAAATCAACCCTTAATATCCCTAAAGGGGTGAAATCATCCCCTAAACGCCTAAAATTGCAAAAAAATATATTAAAAGTAACAATTTTATTTCTTTTTCTTTTATACGTGATAATTGGAACCGTTAAAAACCCACAATCACTAGATCCGAAGGAAAATACCCCTAAATGAGGGTAAAACCACCCCTAAGTTCAAGTTCAAGTATAAAAGATAAAGAAAAAAAAATTTTAACTTTTAATATATTTTTTTTTGCATTTTTAGGCGTTTAGGGGATGATTTCACCCCTTTAGGGATATTATGGGTTAATTTTCAATCCGGATAAGACCGTATCAAATTCGAAATTAGATATTTTCATATTCATAATATTATTTTGATAACAACATGTAAATATTTGGAGTTTTACAACTGTTGATGATTCTTAATTTGTTAATTTTTTTGTCTCTTCAACCCCTAAATAAGGGTGATTTTCGAAAATTTTCGAAAAACTGAACGTGATGCTCATTTTCATTTTTCATGACAAGTATTTGGATATTTTTACAATATTTTTAGGCATTTCCCTGTCGCCTCTGTCAGTCTCAAAAACAGGTGGAAAAATGGCTTTTTTGCTGTTACTCTTTGCTGCAACTGCCTACTTTTGGGGAAATTTTTATTCTATCCAGTAAAATATACTGAGCAAGTGAATCATCGTCTATATATTACATGTATTGCCTAATATCTAGTGCGAAATATAATTTAACACCTTGTAAAACGTTCTGCAAATGTCACTGCCCACTCCAAATGTTTATCGAAAACTAATGCTGGAAATGTTTCTCTCTAAGAATATGAGGGTTTTCTTGTTCCCAAATGGACTATTCCTCATCTCATAAAAGTGACTTCGTCGCTAAACAATATCCTGTTAAAAAATCTTAAGTTTGTTTTGCTACTACTATCGAAATAAATGAAATATACCCTTGAATTTGGAAACCGATATTAAGAAAACGTAGGGACAAAAAAATTTGGAGCATATATAGCCTCACTATAACTCTATTGTGTGCTAAAATTTCAGTTAGTTTCGTTTTCCCATTTTTCAGTTATTAATGAAAATGTGAGGTATCAATTTACAAGGTTTACGTATTTTTGCTGCACAGTTACCACTTTGATCGACCAATCCTATACTTATGGCGAAATTCACCCAATTCATTAATTCTAAGAAAAATTCTTTGTAAAATGTTATAATTTGGCTGCCTGCAGATTGGATATAAATTAAAATATTATCTGGCTTGAGCATAAACACAAATCATATGCCGCATTCCAAGATTTGTAGATTCACTAAGTAAAAATTTATTTAAGATTAAACATTTTTCAACAACTGAAAAGTTTCCCTTAAAACAAGTCATATTATTATTTTGATCTCATTAGCTACAGTTTCACAATACAAAGCCTCAACACAAGCCATCAAACACAACAATCCAAGTTAAAGTTTTTTACCAGCAATCAAAAGTAAATTAATTATGGCATGTGCATGCACTGGCCTTTATCGGACCGGTATCTAACCAATTTTCTATAGTTATATATTGTGACGAACTTTCAGTGTGAGACCCGGATGTCCCACAAAAAGTCGCCGTCCGGGTAACAACAGTGGAGAAAGATACTCCAGGGGTCTTGATTAGAAAAGAAACCACTTTTCCCAATAGATGTTCTCCAGTTTATTTTTAAACTAACAATTAAATAAATAAATTCCCATTGACAATTCGGTGGCGGTCGGTACTAACATTCGGCGAGACGGAGTAGGCAAGACTATTTTCGGCTCAGGTTGTACGGGATAACGGCGGGATAGAGGAAGTACTGAGAACAGGCGGGATATTGCCGACGCTCTGCTCCCAGATGGACGGATAGGGAGGATGCTGAGAACAGGCGGGATATTGCCAACGCTCTGCTCCCAGACGGGCGGATAGGGAGGATGCTGAGAACAGGCGGGATATTGCCGACGCTCTGGGCGGATAGGGAGGATGCTGAGAACAGGCGGGATATTGCCGACGCTCTGTCCTCAGACGGACGGGTAGGAAGGATGCTGAGAACAGGCGGGATATTGCCGACGCTCTGCCCTCAGACGGACGGATAGGGAGGAAGGAGCCTTGGTAGGATATTGCCGATACCAAGGGGGGAAGGCGGACTTACTTCGTGTCGAGGATATTGCCGATCAACACTACTGAATCTCAGGTGCCGGAGGTCGGCCTTTTATAGCCGGTTTGTGACGTAGATTAACAGTTCGTCGGATGCTAGTACGCAGACCCACAATAAATACAGAGTTCCACGCTTACATTACTAACATATGAAAAGTTAATAGTTCATCGGCTATTTAACGGATAAAATTAAGAAAGGTTCGTTACACTATTAAATAACTTACCTACTACGATATCGAACGCTTCAGAGACACAATTTAAGGAAAATCTAGAGTTTATAGAATCGAACCGTTTTTAATAGATATCTACTTCAGAAACTGGGTATCAAACCTAATA
Organism: Anoplophora glabripennis; assembly: GCF_000390285.2. Lineage (NCBI taxonomy): Eukaryota > Metazoa > Arthropoda > Insecta > Coleoptera > Cerambycidae > Anoplophora > Anoplophora glabripennis. The sequence goes on from NW_019416806.1 coordinate 1,012,746, forward strand.
AATAGTACTGGAATACGATTTAAGCAGTTTCTAGTGGAGGATGTCATCAGATAGGTAAAACAAGTACGGGATAATGCTGAAAGGACTATTGGGTTGGTCGAAAATATTCATTCCTCATCATGTATGTACGTCTTTAGAGAAACAGGAAGTTGTCATGGAAACTTTTATTTTCTGTCATTCTAGAATGAGAGAAAGCTTATTTATTATCGTAATGAAGCGTTGTCTAGCAACAAACTAAATAAGTCCAATTGACTTCTTTTGTCATAATTGTTGGATGTTGTGATTAAGACGTTGACAAAGGCAAAAAAGCGACACCTGAGGATATCGAAGACATTTTTATAACAACTAATTTTGATGATGAAAGCGACCAAGCTAACCATAGGGCTTGGCACAGTCACTACCTATACATTACTAATACTCGTATAAATGGTTGCATATTTCTGGCTGTCAGAAATCAATCAGTGACTATTTTTGGAACAGGCCGTTATTCACCATTTCAGGTTTTTTTTTCTTATATACGAGTCATCACTGAGCGCGATATTGTCCATTTCTTTCACTATGAGCAAGTAATAAATATGAAAATAATGAATAAATGATAAATGATTTAGTCTGTTGGATTGAATATTTCATCAGATAGTTGAGACAACGTGTGCTTATGCTTACAAGTAATAGGTAGAATTGCGTACATGAAGAAGGAAGAATAATTGAAACTGCCGATCATCAGATTTTCTTACCTAAAAGAAAAAAATAATAATAACTATAAACCAACGAATCCAAACAATAAACATATTTTCACAGTCTGTAATGAGGGTTGCTTGCGGTATGCAGCAAAATAAAACTCTCTATCAACAGTAAAAATAAAAGTATTTTTAGTGAAAAAGAAGTGTTGTCGGGGCGAGCGTTCGCTTGAGAGTCTTAGTATGGAGTCACTCGCATGTATATGTATTTGGCCCTGGCGCCAATCTGGCGTGGACCTTTCCTGGAACCCTGATGCGTCCCGCGTCTGTTCTTTGCCTATGCAACGGTCTGGCGTCAAGCTGGCATGGCGCTCTTGACGTAATACTTAAAATGGGCCACTTGCGAACATTTGTACCTACAGTAACATTTCTTTTTTGTATTTATTTATTGACTAAAGGCAAATCATACGTAGGTAGGCAGACAAACTACCTTGTTCAATTTTCGAGATCGAGACTCAATTTGTGAACGTGTGTGAATTTGGGGATCAAATATTATTAGGTCCTTATTCCCAAATTTAACTCAAAAACGATAATACTAACTCCTTTATAAACAAAATCAAATCTATAAACATATTTTTCAATTACACAAATTCAAATCAAAGTAATTAATTGGATTAAGGAAAGCTCTTATTATAACTAATTCATCCAACTGTAGCTGTACCAATATTATTATTCTTTAATTTTCTGGCAACTATTTAAATAAGACTATTCTTTTGACAAGCTCATAGGAACAGTGGGTTTAGACTCTAATGTATGCTTACATATAGGACGTGGAAAAAAAATTGTTGCAATAGCACACTTACATAAATAAAAATAAAAATAAAATCGCATCGAAAAAATAGTTTCTTACAAAAATACATTTAGCGTCCTCCTTATCCTAAAGAATTAAACATTAATCCACCAAAAAATTTTATAAATTTTTTAAGTGTGTAACATTTATTTTCTTCATATTTATTTTCTCGTTTTATTTATTAAGACTATTAATAAGTACTTCTAATAAGTACTTGTGAGGCAGATTAGATCCGCATCTTAGGAAATTAATAGATATGGGATCAGGATCACTAAATATAACACTAGCAATCATAATTGCTTTGATAAAATTGGTCATTAACATCATTAACTCGAGCCTACTCACAAATCAGCGGAATTTCTTTGTGGGTTTATATTCCGGAGAGGATTAAGCCCTTTAATGCGCTGGTATAAGGCCCTCCATAAAACCACACCTCTCATTCCTCGTCAGATCAAACACGCTTGAAAATGTCGATTAACCTTGAACCAGCACTATATACAGGGTGGTCCGAATTTTATGCAGGAAACTTCAAGGGCAGATAGATCTCTTTAAAATAATAGCTGTTTGCCTTATAAACATAGGACTGGAACGGCCTCGTTTTAGAGATACAGGGTGTTGAAGATGTTAAAAAAATTAAATTTTTTGTTTATATCTCCGGAATCTATTAACCGATCTCAATAAAATTTGGTACAGATAATATATGACAGTAGGCCTTGCATTACCTAAAATATTAGCTCTAAAGGTTCAACCAGTGGTGTACAACTGGACAGGATCACCCCTTTTTTTATAAAAAAAACCTACGCCGCTGTATTTTTTACAAGTTATTGTAACGGATTTATATTCTAATGCACAAAATACGTAAAATAGGTAACTTGAATTTTTTCCGTAAATTTCACCGTTCTCAAGTTATTCATACTAATACAATCCCCTTGTGGCAGATACTTCTAACCATGATATTACAATAGTATTTATGTTTATGCTTAAAAGTAAGTGCAATTTGTAAGCACTTCAACAAAATTCTTTACACTCGTCGCTTTCATCTTTTTGGATTAAAAAACGTCTCGGCAACTCGGGATGAGTAAATCGAAAATTTGAAAAGTTCTACATAAAGATGGTACCATTTACAACCTGTGCAAAATTTACTTTCGGAAGATGCAGAGAGACACCTGAATTTTTGTCAGTGGTTGTTAAAGTCACAACATAATACAGAATCCTTACTAAAAATACTTTGGATCGATGAAGCTACGTTCAATCCTCATGAAATTCGAACAAGATCTTTTCAAGACGAATTTTCTGTGAAAGTGTGGCTCGGAATAATTCGCAGTAAAGTTTGTGGACCTTTCTTCTTGCTACCAACCAAATTCCCAATAATTTCTTAACTCTCTAGAAAACCATCTATTTGAATTATTACTTTCAAGCATAACCATAAATATTCTTGTAATATTATGTTTTGAAATGTCTGCCACAAGGGGACTGTATTGGTATGAATAACTTGAGAACGGCGAATCTTAGGGAAAAAATTCAAGTTACCTTTTTTACGTAATTAGTGCATTAGAATATAAATCCGTTACAATATGTTGTAAAGAATACAGTGGCGTAGGTTTTTTTATAAAAAGAGGGCGACCCCTGTCCAGTTGTACACCACTGGTTGAACCTCTAGAGCTCGCATTGTAGGGAATGCAAGGCCTACTGTCATACATTATCTGTACCAAATTTTATTGAGATCGGTGAATAGATTCCGGAAATATAAACAAAAAATCAATTTTTTTTAACAACTTTAACACCCTGTATCTCTAAAACGAGGCCGTTAAGGCAAATACCTATTCTTTTAAAGAGATCTATCTGCCCTCGAAGTTTCCTGCATTAAATTCGGACCACCCTGTATAATTAAATTAGTTATTTTGGGTTATTATAGGTACGTCAATAATAATAATTGTAAGGGAGTTGTGTGTTTTGAATGTATATCCATGTCAAAAACAAATCTATTAGCTTGACGATAATATTCAATATTGATTATTTAATATTTTTTTATACGTGACATCAATCATGAATGATATATAAAGACTGTTGATAATTTTTAATAAGATAAATTCTTTGAAAATTTTTGTTAATACAATTTTTTTAATATACAGGGTATCCCGGTAGTTAATACAAAAAAGTCGAATACAAATAGATGAGGTCACAATAATATCAGCTCTTCATATAAATTTTTTTCATATGAGCCTTCGTTAACAAGTTCACAAAGGTGATACTTAATAAGTTATTTTGATTTATAGTCTCTAAACTATTAACTTCAGTATGATGCAAATTTGGTGATCGATAACACATGCGTACAGCTCGTTTTTGATGTAAGTAAAACTTCATTATGCCCAGAACATCAAGGACGGACTATGCCCAATGGTTAACAACCCAGAATTTTTTAATAGATGACGATCGCAATCTGCCTGTATCAAAAATAAATTCCCTGAAGAATTTGCCAACGATAATACCCTCTTGGTTCAACTAAGTAAAATTAATAGTTTAGGAAATATTTGCGATTATCCGCCATTTTTTGTTTTTAATTTTTAATTACACTTAAGTACTATGTTGTTTCATTGACAAAATTTGACACACACACACTTTACACATAACACAAAATAGAAAAACAAAACAAGAATAAATTAAAATAAGTTAAAAAAATAATTTAAAAGAAAGAAAACTATCAAAATACATTTTCAATATAGGCGCCTTCCACCTCCACACACTTTCTAAGTCTACGAATGTTATTTGTTTGTACACGAAAAGGCATTTCTGGGGTAATAATTTAATAGGTTCATATGTTTTTTAGGAACGTCTGAGTTGATATCGATATTTGGCGTTCTTGCAAAATAATTAGATGATATTCCATTAGACACCCGAAGAAACGTTTGGTTCATGCATGATGCAGCTCCTTCCCATTTCATTATTGATGTACGAAATTATTTATCCATTGTGTTAATATTTTTTAATTTTTCGAGACAAAACGTCTGAATCTGGTTCGGGTCGTATTTAAAAAAATTAAGTTGATGATAGTCCTGGAGAGACGAAACATCACATATAAAAATTGATTATGCCATTCGATAGAGGACAAAAAGTGGCAATGAGAAAGTGTTCTTCTTTTTTCAATATCACCTCAAACAAGGCAGAAATGAAACAAAAACGGATTGGAAAGTAGTGAGAAGCGAATTTGTAACAGCCTGTATAGTGTTTAGAAAATTCATAGGTTTCGATAGCTCTATGTATATAATATTGTAATATACCTTACCTGTATATTTAATTTTAGACTTATCTTCTGAATTTGTATCAGTTTCTGTAAATATTATGAGGATAGCAACCACATTGCTATCCTCAACAATCGAACTAACAGATGTGCAAGATGTGACACGTAGAAAGTAAACAATAATAATAGTGTTAGGTACTTACATGTACTTTTCACTTTTAAACAAACAAATAAATAAAAACAGAAATAACAAGATGTATTCGTGACTAAATTATCCCTGAATCTTGACTTTATTAAAAAAAATTACTTAACACTGTTTCAGATTTAATGAACGTCTTCTATAATCCATAATTTTACCAATAATACAACCAAAACTATTCCTTTCATTACGTAATAAAAAAATCTGCTCTTACCATCAGTTCTTAACAAAAAGGCATGTAATTTATTTATTGGCAAACCCAAATTCACGTGAAAAAAATAAAATTAAAATTCATGGATATTCATGGTTTATTTGTCCAATTATGTCAATAATTATAATTATAATGATGTGCAGTTCAAGCAAAGTATAGGATAATGGTTTATTATAAAAATCGAAAGAGATGTGGAAGTTACAAGTTATGTTAACGACATCTGTTAATCAAAAACGTATATCTTAGGTGTATCATATTAAGCATAACGCAGTTAACTTTCTCTAACACATATTACAACCAAAATATATGTATCTTTAAATAAAATATTTACAAACTAACAAAATCAATTATTATGTTTTATTAAGTACATGAGCACAGATATAATAGATGGCAGAACTAGATAAAAACTATTCCATTCGGTTTCGGTGTCTAGGAGAAAAGTTGGGGCACAAATCCTGAATTTAATAGTATTAGTGAACAATAACAAGAATTCTTGTAATAGTCACTGATAGTATCCTTGACTATATAGTCAAGGATAGTATCTAATAAATTCATTGGCGTATGACAAACAGTAAATATAAAGTTTTCTAGCAAATGAAAAAGCATTTTTACCCAATGTAACACAGTAGTGCTTAATATACTTGTTAGATGGCGCTATCATGCTTGTTTCACTAAAATTATTTCTTCATATGAAATAGTATTCTTTCGATTGAAATATCGAAATCTTGGAAATTTATTTAGTTTTGGTTATATAAACAAGATACGTAAGTAGATATGCAAGGTAATAAAGTGATAATCATTGAAGGAATTTCCATAATTTTTATTATCTTAATTGTATCTATATATAAAATAAATCCACCTAAAAATTAATTTTTCAATTAATTCTTACTTATAAAGTTTTTGGTTTTACAAACATATAAATCTAATACTTTCACCAATATTGCTTATTAAAATAGTGACTATTAAAAACAAAATTTTTACAGTAAAGGCAAAGAAGCACATTATTTTGAAATTTAAGTAAAATATAAAAATGTGGTGCCTATGTATCAATATTCTAAGCTATTTTATGGATCAATATTCTAAGCTAAACCTACTCATTCACAGTTTATATTTTAAAAATATTACGACTACTCATATCACGTAAAACTTTGACATTGCACTATTTCAATATGATTTATGTAATATTTCACATACTTAGTAGAATGTAAACATTTATAAAGAATCGCGGGTTTCTTTTTTGTCATCGGTGAATCAAATATTCAATGTAGTAGAAGGTAAGAGATTTAAAAAATAATTGTAGTGTCATTTCTTGAGGGGCAAGTAGGGTAAGTCAAGATTTCTTTACTTTAAAATCTAAATTTATAAAAAAAAAATACAAACTTAAGTAATTACTTGCACTATAGACTGAGACCCGGTACTTTGAGTCCCGGTTAAGGCTTGATTAATAAATCAGGCGATTAGACTGTGATTATACTTTATAAAAAAGAAATAGAATATGTACAGTCTAATCACCTGATTAGTTAATCAAGCCTTAACCGAGGCTCAAAGTAATATATTTGTTTAATAATTAAGTAGTATAATCAATCATAGATTTATATTCTGAACCACCAGTTTTTTCTTCACAATGACCATTATTTTACTGTATTTGGCATGTCTTTTCTCGTATTAGTTCCTTAGTATCAGGCCCTGCGTAAGACCAAATTATTCTTTGTTTCTTAGATTCTTCAACTGATTTTAGTTGATTTTTTTTCTTTTCCGATATTTAAATTTATTTACTCATCTAACTTTGTCCAACAATAATAATAATAATTACGTTACTTATTTCATATCATGCAAGTTTTTGTTCAGTTCTTACAGTGAAAGCATGTCAAATAAACCAAGTTTCTACAAGTTACTAGTTTTTAGCCTACGTTTTATTATAGTTTTGAATGAGTTATAATTTGTAGCAGCTTCATTTAGTTATCCCCAAGTTACCTGAATTAATAGAATTTATCATCGACTATACATTAGTTGAAATTCGCAAATCTAGTAGATTTACATTTCGTTTGCAGATGGAATTTTTTACAACAAAAAAATGTTACCTATTCGATGTGTAGATTATATAGAGTAGTCATGTATTACTTAGTAAGTTTGTGTAGTTAGTGAAGTATCATATATTGCTTCATATAAAAGTTTTCTAGAGGCCAATATTAGAAAAATTGTTATCTATTTCGCCAAATACTTCTAGTTTCTTGTATTTAAAGTTTGTAGTTCTGGATTAGAGAGTTAGATAATTTTTCCAAGCAAGTTACAATAACAGAAAAAGTAATTAAGGAAATACAATTTGTTATAAAAAAATATAAATACAAAAATGGTGACAATAAACATACTTAGAAGATATGATGTACTTATCAGAAAAATTAATTATACCTAATTTAACATTATAAACAACAAAATATAAAAATATGATATGTTAAATGTAAGCTAGACCATATATTTATAAATAACAAGTAGTGATGAAAAATTAAATCGGTAATTGATACTTATTGAACTGAAATTACTATAAATGACTGATGCAGGCGATTTTTTTTTAAATATTAGTTTAACACTCTTATATGCCGAGAATTTAGTTGTATTGCAAGTATAAAGGAAATCTTTACTAACCGAAACTTGTAAATTATAGAACTATATTATACAACTTATTGTTCAAGAATGTTGTAAAAAATAAGTCTTGAGAGAGATAAAATTAAATTTATGGAGTAATAAAGAGTAATCAACTCCGACTTATGTAACATACAAACAAAAGTTTAAGAGTTGAAGGATCAGATCTAATATTGCCTACAATAAAGTCTAATATTTTATTAGCCGAAGATGTAGTATCTTCAATGTAAAAAGGAAAAACTTTTTCTGGTCAAATAAAGTGTTCATATTACTATATTTTCCACACAATGCAATGTCATCCTTCCGATATTACCTATATGGAATAGATTATAACATAGCAGCAATGGACTAAAAGTACAAGTATACACATTTTTTAAGTACTTTATGTTACAGAATGTTATAATTGTGAGGAATTATTAATGATAATTACGATTTTACACTTAGTAATGTAAATATTTTAGTTTTGGAAATTCATATTTTTAGAAGAGTTTGAATACATACTTGTACAAAAAGGAAACCCATGCTCTTTTTACTCAAATCGAAATCAAATATACTTTGTATTATTTGTGTATAATAAAAATTGTGATGCTGGTATTGCTTTATTTGGTTACCTAATTTAATAATGATTATTTAAGGCATTTAATATTATTAAATACAAACAATAAAGAACACAAGTTTTGCTAAATTGCTAATTTCTATCGAATGATCTCATAATCAGATAACTATACAGATATGTGAAATTCAGTGAAATTGTGTGTAATTTATTAAGTAGAAAATATATAAAACGAACTCTATCATTTACTTGTTTTTAAGAGAGATCTTTTATTTTCCTTTTGTAGTATCCTCCAAATGCGTTAGCTCCTTCTTGTTCTATCTCATCATATCCAAAACCAGACATAGCACTCTTTGCTCGTTGGTACCACTGCCACAAATTTTGATAATTGGTGAAGTCAAAAACATCACAAGCCTAAAACGTACCAAAGATAAAAATATATTGTTCATAAAAACAGTAGCAATATTAAATTATTACTTTACTAGTAGATTTCAAAATTCTACATTTTATACCTATTTCTATAATACTAACACTTTATTTCTGTGCAAGATTATGCATTTAGATGTCAAAGAAAAATTAATAGAGAAAAATCGATTAAAATGTCAATGTTTTTCTCTGGCGGAGTTTTAATATTAAATGTGCGGAATAGTCACATAAACCAACAGGTGCTGTGAGAATGTGGGATTCTTTTTCGTCCCTATTAAATATTACAAATGCTTCCAAAGATAGTTTTGAGAGAATAAATTAACAGTTGTGCTCAATTAGCTTGAAATTTAACTTACAACGACAGTTGAGAATGGTGAGAATAAAGAGAAGTCAGCGATTGTCATATTTGTTCCAGCAAACCAGTTCTGATTTTTTAAAAAATTATCCATATGTTGAAAAGCTTCCTCTAGCTTCTTATGAGCTTCTTCATTTGGAGGCTGTCCCCCAAACAAGGTCGGCATCTGCAATTAGAATGTAAGAGATAAGAATAAGATATTGTAGAATAGAACATAGAAGAAAAAAATAGAAAATTTCTAACATTTTTAATCAATTCCTTAGGGAATATATTTTTCAAAAAAGCTTCCAATTGACAAGTGAGTTATGTGGAGCTTTTAAGCCAGAAATATTATATCTGTAATAGTCGCTGTATGCAGGCTATACTTAAATGAAGAAGTACAAATGCTATCAAATAATCTTTTGATTAAAATATGTTAATTGAGTCAAATATACCTTAGCCTAAAATTGCTTCATTTGTACAGTATTTAGGTAGTTAGGTCTATCACTTTCTTAAACCTACGTATTTTATGAGGTGGATATAGAAATAACTGGAAGACACATTTTTCAGAAGATTAAAAAATCCGGCCTCAGTTGAAAAAAATGTATCTAATGGTTACGAATTTGGTGTAATTCTTCCAAATTGTCAATACCGTCAGAAACAGTTTACCATTAAAATTACAAGAGTATATTTTTTTTCAATTTATGAAAACCAAAGTTGGTACAGTGACAAGTTGTAGATACATTTGTTTCTCAACAATCGTTCGTGGATTTTCTGAACCCTAAATTCGACAATTTTGTCTATCTCTAAATGAAACCATCAAGATGAAAACGAGCTGAAGATGATTTTGTTCGAAAAATTAGCATCCACTTGCTGTTGTTCTATAATCCAATCAACGACTTCCTTTCGCTCTGCGTGGTCAGTAGGCTCCAGTTCTTGAGCCAATTGAACTTTGCAAGTACAAAGATGCAAATCAATACGCTGTAGAGAGCTTTTCGAGGTGTCCAATTCTCGACCATAGTGCCGAATTGATGTTCCTAGACTCTCAGCAACACACTCACGAACTACTTGTGTTGAATAACTTGTTAAAGTACGCAAGATCACTCATTGATCCAGTTTTCCCAATTTCCTCAGTTCATCTGTTCACAGTTGATGAAGTTGAATTTTGACTATCTTTTGTACGAAAATTGCGAACGTATCTAGCTGCCAGATGACGCAAAATTCAAATCTCGAGTGAATTTTGGGTCATCTGACAGTTGTGGCATGAAGCTGATAAGAGTAGTCGTTTTCCGCAATATCAATAGTTAGGTGACTTGTCTGCGGAGATTGTTTGAATTAGATAAATTAGAAAAATAAGAGAGCTAATAATAAAATATATAATTTTTTTGAAAAGGAAAAGTCTTTTTATCAATAATAAATCAATCAATCAATCAATCAATCAATAAACAATTCAACTTATTATAAAAGTGCATTTACTACTTGCAGGTTCATCATTCTTGATTTCTTAAATGTACATATTAATACGTGATAAACCAACGCTGCTTTCATAAATTTAATAAAAAATTCTCATCTCAAGAGGATTTAAGATTTTACTTACTGCTGCAATATTTAATAATTAAAGTAAAGTATAGCTCATCCTTCTTTAAAAATTAATATCCAGACGTCGTTTATATTATACCCCAATATGCTACTTTTCCACTTAATATAGGTATTTAAGAAAAGTTATTAGATACTTACGAAATAAGCTATAAATCTGGGGAAAAGGTAAGATGCCTCGAAGTACAGCCTTTGATCCACTACTGCTTCTTTCTTGGGATCCTTCGGGTACAGGCTATCATCTTTTGCGTATTGATTCACTAAATATTTCATTATCACATGACTGCAATATCAAAGAAGTATTATTTATTTATGTGACCTTGTTTCGTTGGTATCTAAAGGAGTGGAAAATCAATATGGAGAAGCAAAATGATTATTAAATTAACTGTTTTAAAGTTTACATCGTATCTATTTGATAATAGATAAATGGCGTTTATTTATAGTTTACAAAAAAAAGAAGACAAAAGGAAAATAAAAAACTTTAGATTTGTTCTGACTTACCTATCGTATACTATAAATTCTCCGTCATTAATTACAGGGATTGTATGCAAAGGATTTATCTGAAATAAACAATTGAATTCAAATACAGTACATATAATGAGGCCTGCTGCGTATTTAGCTTTAATTGTTATTTAAAGTAACTTTTTAAAGATAGTTAACACACATTATATGTTGACTTAGCCGATAAAAATAATAAAAACTACCTTTAAAAATTCTGAAGTCATCTGTCCCTTATTTGGTATGTCCACAATTTTGATATTATGTTTGAGACCCAATGCTCTAATAAGCAATAGTGTCGCTCTAGATGGTGGGCTCATGTGGTAGTAATAAATGTCGATGCTGTGATTTGCCATTTTTGGATCAAATATTCTGGAATAAACTATCGTTTTAATGCTAAGTAATAGGTGGTTATGTACGTATAAGTCCCAATTTATTTCATTCTCTTTGTATAATTAAAAAAATTTTGAGCAATAATATAACAAGGCCTTAAAAGTTTGGGAGACTCTTGGATGTGCCACTGATTTAAGAACTTCTGAATCTTTCATTTAATGTAGTAAATTGAAGCAAAGAAATAAAAGTATATAAGACATTAAATCCTAGAAACTTATTTTTTTGTGCCGGCTTGAAAAGCATGTATAAATTTTATAATAACAAATTACTTACTACACAATTTTTGTATTTATTTTATATTTAGTGATGCATTATGAAATTATTAATTATATTAATATTGGGTCTTAAATATTGACTTGACTGCTATTTCAAATGTTAAATAAAAAATATCCCTTTAATGTTTTTCATTAATCATTTTAGATATTACTTTATTATACCATTAAATCGTTAGATTTATATAAGCCTGTCTTTTAACCCTCATAAAACAATACAAATTAATTGTATACATTTGCCTACCTGTTGTTTAGAGGGACGATACCCTCTGCTTCCATGCAATTACCCAGGATTTTTTACCACTGTTACTGTTTCTTCATAGACAAACCTTAAATAAGAATGAACCGCTTACATCTTTTTAATAGTAATTTTATTAACCTTCGTATCCTTGACAACATGTATCAAAACAAAGTTGAACGGAGGCCACATCAACTTGTAACCGGGAACATAATAATCTATTAGTTATTTACATAACGTGCCGAATTTTTTCATTATTATCAAGTGTAAAGGCGGAACTAAACAAACACTAGAATAATTACATTAGGGCAACTTACTCTTGGTGAATGTGTACAGTTGTAGACAATAAAAAGTTTCCAATTCAAACTGTTTAAGATCTTTAAAAAAATTTTATTAGTTCGTTCTTTACACAATTTTTTTACACAACTGTACTTTTTAAATGTCTAAGCTCTAAAGATTTACATTTCTTTTTTGTATTTATTTTTTACTCGTAAATGTGTAAATTTATATTTATAAAAGTGTTGCAGAAATCATCTAACAGCGAAGTGAAAGTAAAATAAAGATTTGCTCAAACTATATGTTCAAGATAAGAAGGAATTATTTAAAAATAGTGACATAAAGGAAAATGGAGGTACCTAACTCTTTGACAAATGTTAAATATTTTTTTATTTTTAATGTCTGAAATGATTACATTGAAAAAGTAGGTATACCTAATGAAATTTTCTGCCGCTTATAACTAATATCTTTCTTTTTTAAATAATGTTCCACATTCAGTAATTATTTCCATGTTTGTTAAAAATATACCTATCAAAGCATAACCTATACAGGGTGTCTCAATTTATAAGTCTACAGGCTACTAACGTAATAAGACAAAAATACATATACAAGTTTATATGTTCTTTATTAAATAAACCCTGATGTGTACATATTTGGAAACTACAATTTTAGGAGTCAATTTTTGAAATATTGTATTAGTAGTAATTTGTTATTAGTTTCTGCGTCACTTGTCTTGATGTACTATATTATATTTAGTTAAGAAATATAAAATATAGACAATGGAAGTATGAATTAAGATTTTCAGTTGTATAATTTCCATATAGGGTGTCCCAGTAACTGATACAAAAAAGTCAAGTACAAATAGATTAGGTCAATATAATATCAGTTCTACATATATAATTTCTTTTTCATACGGACCTTCGTTAACAAGTTACGGCCCCTCAAAGGTGAATATTAAAAATTTATTTTTATTTAGTCAGCTTGTTCTTGATGTTGTAAGTGAAACGCCATTATGCCCAGAACGCTAGGGACGGACTATGCCCAATGATTAACAACCCAGAATTTTTGCATAGATGACGATCGCAATCTGCCTGCATCAAAAATAAGTTCCCTGACGAATTTGCCAACGATAACACCCTCTTGGTTCAACTCGGTAAAATTAACAGTTTAGGAAATATTTGTGATTTTATTTCACAGTGTACCTACATCGGGTGGCGCCTCCACCATTTTTTTAATTTTTAATAGGACATTACATATTTTTAAAATAAGAGCCTAGAAAATATTACTGTCTGCTAATGTAATTTTCACTAACAAAATTTGACAAACACGCTTTACACATAACCTAAAATAGAAAAACAAAACAAGAATAAGTTAAAGTAAGTTAAAAAAATAATTTAAAAGAAAGAAAACTATCAAATACATTTTCAATACTTCCATATACATACACTTCCTAAGTCTACGATTATTATTCGTTTGCACGAAAAAGCATTTCTGGGGTATGTTTAATATTATCACAATGGAAATTGTTATTAAACACAATGGATAAATAATTTCGTACATCAATAATGAAATGGGAAGCAGCCTCATCGTACATGAACAAAACGTTTCTTCGGGTGTCTAATGGAACATCGTCTAATAGTGGCTGCAAATTATTTTGCAAAAACTCCAAATTTGGATGTCCATTTAGACGTTCCTCTAAAACGTATGGACCTATCAAATGATTACCCACTATTCCTTTCCATACATTAATAATGGATCATAATTTAATAGGTCTATACATTTTCGAGAAACGTCTGAATGGACATCTATATTTGGAGCTGAATAATTAACTTACTTTAATTTATTCTTGTTTCGTTTTTCTATTTTGTGTTACGTTAAAGTGTGTTTGTCAAATTTTGTTAGTGAAAATTACATTAGCAGACAGTAAGATTTTCTAGGCTCTTATTTTAAAAGTATGTATAGTTCTAACATAGTAATTATGTCAAATTAAAAATTAAAAACAAAAAATGGTGGAGGCACCGTGCACATTGACATAAAATCACAAATATTTCCTAAACTGTTACTTTTACCGAGTTGAACCAAGAGGGTATTATCGTTGGCAAATTCTCCAGGGAACTTATTTTTTTATACAGGTAGATTGTGATCATCATCTATGCAAAAATTCTGGGTCGTTAACCATTGGGCACAGTCCGTCCCTGGCGTCCTGGATATAATGAAGTTTCACTTACAACATCAAAAACAAGCTGTACGCATACGTTATTGATCACCAAATTTGCATCATGATGAAGTTAATAGTTTAGAGACTGTAAAAAAAAATAACTTTTTAATGTTCACATTTGTGGGCCCGTAACTTAATAACGAAGGCCCATATGAAAAAATGTATATGAAGAACAAATATTATTTTGACCTCATCTATTTGTCCTCGACTTTTTTGTATCAAGTACCGGGACACTCTGTATATGCGTTTTCCTAAGAGTATGTTCAATAAAATATAAGTTAATTATATTATACCAGTATCCTGCAGAATATTTATAAATCGGACAGTCTTTACAATAAATAAGTATACTTGTTTTATTTAGAAATATTGATTTATGTAACAGACAGAACGCATTTTAAATAAGCCAAAATCATTTATTTCACATAGCAGACGTGTTGAAACGACTTATGCATACAATATTTAGAGCACTTCTCACTATTTAATAGGTTTAATGGAAATTCTATTTCCATATGTCAGTCAATTTGGATATGTCCTCCATCTCGTTAATATTTTAATATTCTCTGATTGGTTCCATTCTACATTCCAAAAATTTAAGTATAAATTATATATTTTTTTTATTAATTAAAAATTTGAAATGCTTACAGTTATCTTTGATAAAAAAAATTAATTAAATGTTGCTTTGTATTATTGCTACTGGAAATTAAATTTTTTTCAACTATTTCCACGTTTTCATAACCATTACTTTTACAAAAAGTTAAATATTTGTAATAAGTCTACAAATTTTTTAATTAAGATATGATTTAATATTGATTCCCCACTTAACAGAATATTACATATTCTACAAAAAATCGGTAATAACAACAAACAATATTTTAATTATCATAAAAAATTAACGGATCTCATTGAAAAATAATCGTACAGAAAATAAAAAAAAGCAAATTGAAATTGAGGCATCGGACTAAATGACCCTCGTATTGATTAAGCCAGAAAAAAAATTCAAGGTGTTCCATTTAAAAATACATAACTTTGATATGGTACGCTTTTCTTGGACACCCTGTATATTTCAAAATATTTTTAAAATGTAGCCGTAATCAACCTACACATACCCACCTAAATAGGTTTCTGTAACATTTGCCGTTTGGTCCCTAGCGACCGAGGCGTTACTGGTGGCCCACCCTGTATTGAGGATAAAATTAGAAACATTAATAAATCTTTCAGAGGCAATTGCAAACGTGCTATTATCTACATTAATTTGAAGAGATCTTCAGATTGCTAACGACATTTTACTCACGGCAAAAGATACCACTTTGTTTTAGATTCGCAATTCTCTTTCAAGCCTATCAAAAGTATAAGTTTAATTCAGGAACTACATGAAATTGTGTTTTGAAACAAGTATACAGGGCGACTCACAACTTATCCAAAAAAATTAGAGCATGAGAAGTGGAATCAATATCGTATTGTAAAATGCTTATAGTTTCCGAGAAAAAATTATTAAAGTTGCAACACTTTCAAACAATACATCACGGAGCAAATGTAACCTCCAGCGACTCCGAATACTGAAATCCGATTTTAGAATTAGTATTAACGTATTTGCAATAGTGGTTACAATAGTCTTTTAGTAGTTAGTTTCAAAAATGGCTTAAGTGTATAGCAACTCGAAGTTGATGGATGACCTAAGGGACTTGTACTTTAAATTTGTCCAGTACGTCATGCAACACCCTGTACATGGACCACTTCTTAAAATTAATTAAACCAATTACATGAATAGAAACAATAGTTTCGTGACACCATTAGATATCATTTCTATTATACACTTCAGTTTATTAGCGAACAAGGTACATACATGTCATACATTAATCTATTTATTCTAATAAACACGCGATAGGGCAATAAAAATTATTATTTGAGCTGTAATGATTGCGACTCTTTTTTGTATGTTTCTTAATTTATATGGTGCAAAACTATATTATTTATCGATTTCTAGTAGAATATTAAGAATATTTCAGAAGAGTTTATCAATTAAAAAAGTGTTAGTTTATGTCAAAACTGAAATATAGGGCAGTACCTAGTGATAGAGTTAGTGCTGGTTTTGAATGCTGTATATCAGAAACATACTTTTCCAAAATTAAATAATATATTCGAAGATTGGTACCTACAAAACATTATGTTATATGTAACAATGTCATTGCTATATTATCTCTATTGGCACTACATCGCACGTACTGATATAAAGCTACTAATCGGTGGGTGCTATGAACATATGGCTAGTACCAACTAGACGAAGTACCATTTTTACTGAAATACTTGAAAGTTTTATAAATGTGACTTAAGTAACAGGTGAACATGCTTCGAAAATAAATATATTTACTTGGTGCATAATTACACAGCCCCACAAAAAAAAAGTGGCAGGTCGGAAAGACCAGAGCATGGTATCCATATGGTTTTGGGGTTGCCGAATCTGAATCTGGTGTCCGTTTGACACGATTAGCTCTGGTTTAAGGTCAGTTCAAGGTCAAATGTAGAAAATCAATTGTCAATAAATTAAACTTATGTATCTATACGTTTTTAGGGTCGCCGAATCCGAATCCGGTGTCCGTTTGACGCGATTAGCTCTGGTTTAAGGTCAGTTCAAGGTCAAATGTAGAAAATCAATTGTCAATAAATTAAACTTATGTATCTATACGTTTTTAGGGTCGCCGAATCCGAATCCGGTGTCCGTTTGACGCGATTATCTCTGGTTTAAGGTCAGTTCATGGTCAAATGTAGAAAATCAATTGTCAACAAACTAAACCTATGTATCTATACGTTTTTGGGGTCGGTGAATCCAAATCCGGGTGTTTGTTTGATCCGATCAGGTCTGCGTTAAGGTCAGGTCAAGGTCAAATGTAGAAAATCAATTGTCAACAAACTAAACCTACGTATACGTTTTTGGAGTCGCCGAATCCGAATCCGGTGTCCGTTTAACTCGATCAGATCTGGTTTAAGTTCAGTTCAAGGTCAAATGTAGAGCTATTTATATTGTTCGTATTTGATCCTATGTATGACTATCCTCAATTTACGGCACTCTTGTTTCAATGTGCGTTAGGTTTATAACATCCATGTTTGAAGTGATTCATCCAAGAAAATCAATGTAGTAATCTAAGGAAAAATTTTTATCGTTAGAAAAATACTCCTTATTTCTGTACTGATAGTAAAACGTTTTCACTTTTCCGGCTTGCTTAGTATTTTTTTTTAGCTATAATATTAGGAACTGCTCCATTCTCTGCCAGGCCCAAATCTCGAACATCATTTACTTTTTTTGTGATATTGTTCCCGTCTTTTTCACAACGTGATATGGAATATATTCGTCATCACTAGTATCACTAGTAATATCAGTAATAGTTTCATTGCCACCCAAATTTCCTCCTTCTTTAATATCTTGGTGCAACCTTTCTCTCTGCTCAAACCCAATCAAATTTTTCACTTAGGTTTAAAACCAAAATATTTGTATAAGCATCTTTCGTATGTTGATTGATCTTTTTCTATTAGAAAGTATTTAATAGATCTAATCGCTTCAAACGGACATCAGATTAGGATTCAACGACCTCAAAAACGTAGAGATACATAGGTTTAGTTTGTTGACAATTGATTTTCTACATTTAACATTGAACTGACCTTAAACCAGAGCTAATCGGGTCAAACGGACATCAGATTCGGATTCAGCGACCCCAAAACCATATGGATACTATGGTCTTGTCTTTCGCACGTGCCACTTTTTTTGTGGGGCTGTGTTATTAAGGCTGTCAGAACTGAGCCGGGGGACAAAGGCATCGTATTATTTATTAAAAAGCAACATATTAAATTGTCTACAATACACCACCATAAACACCACCGGATTACACAACATCCGTACGATAAGAAAGACAACAGTATACTAACGTGACGTGAACGTGGCCACTTGGCACGTCATTGAGTAGCGGCTCTCTCTGACAGCCATTATAATATTATATTTTTGTGTGCTCATTTTTTTATGTTATTGATGTTTTGCTATTTGTTTTCCTATTCGTTATTTCCACTCTCCCGAAACAGGTTGGACAGCAGCGCAGTCGTTTTGCGATCTCAATGACCATTTTGGTGAAGGGTCAATTGAACATAAGACATGGTTTGATTGTCTCCAATGCATCCGGTAACACAAGCCTCAATGATGAATCAGGATTTCGACGATCAAACTCTTCTGATAGCGGTGGAAGAGGACAAAAGTTAGACAACCAGAATGTTAGTCGAAAACTACGATGGTTGTCATCTTAAAAAGATCGGAAAGGTGTGGAAATTGGTAAGACGGATCTTCCATAAACTCTCCGACAACGACAGCAGATCGGGTCCGAATTTTCACCGAATTGTAGCAGAGAAATGAGAAAACGCCGTTTCTGAAGAATCTCGTCGCTGAAGATGTATCGCAGTTGCTCTTCAAAAATGTTAAAGAAAGAAGGTTTGTGAAACTAATACCAACAGATGTTTTATGTCTCATTTCATTGTTTATACTTATTCAGTTTGATACAACAGTAGTTTCTTTTTTGTCTTTATCCTCAGAAACATCGTACCTCGTTCACTGTAAGAAGGTGTTTGGTAGGATAGAAACGGAATCATCCACATAGAAAATATTTCAAACGCATCTGCTTCTGGTGACGTGAAAGTGGTTTGAGAATTTTTTCGTTTCTTTTTTTCAGAATTGTTACTGAACTTTTTCCAGATGAGCTTCAACAAAGCGTATTCCAGACAAAAACTGCAAACGACAAGGCAACATCAACATCGACGTCTATCTCAGCTCTATCGCCTCCATGCAATAGGTACAGACGAAAACACCTCTCAATGAGAACCATATCCACCACGATAACGCCTATACGTTGAGCGTCGTATCGTCGAATCTATCGCCAATAAGGGATGGGAACTGCTTGCTCATCCGCCATATTCTCCTGCAGAAGTACCCACGCGCTATGACGTCAATCGCTCGTTGAAAAACTGGCAAGCAAACAAATTTTTGACGACTTGAAGGCATTAGTGACATAGTGACCGATGTGAGTACGTGGATTTCTTCCAAGAATCGTGACTTTTTCGCTCGTGGAATCGACCTTCTACCAAGCAAATGGGAATCAATTATTGAAGTTGATAGTGAATATGCTCCAGAATAATGATTAAAAAAAATTTCATTATTTTATTTCATTGAAGTAAAGAAAAAAAAAATTCGTAAGATCTTAATATAAATTAATATATTAGGTACTAATGAAAAATAGTGTAATCAAATAAAAATTTAAAATTTATAAACGTATGTACCTACCAGCAAGTATAAAAAGAAGTTACTAAGCAATACCGTTCCTGATACCTATATATGCAAGAAAACGTTTAAATATTTACGAATTACCTGTTATTCCAACCGTGAAAAGCAAATTGAATTCATATGTTACATTTCCCGCTTATATTAGAATTCAGTTTTAAACCAGATAACAGCGCCGAGCCTGGCGTCGCTATTCCACTACAAAAGTCACGTACAGGTGTTCAGTGTGAATATTTGAATTTTATAACCTCGCACCCTTCGCAGCTGAAAACTTTGATAATTGCTGAATTAATGAAAATTTTCAAAACTCATATTAAATTTTACATAAAATTGTATTCGGAGCAGTGCTATGGTAGCACGAACAGAAGTAAACAATATTCTAAAATAGCGCAAAAACGAAATTACAAAACAAACAAAAAGAGTTTGAATTCGAGATTTGACTATAGGGACGATTTTACTTACTGTTATAAATTTATTTCAAAATACAGAGCCTTCATAAATTATTACAAGCCACGTGACCAGAAATGTTGTTTAGAACTGTAATTTTATTTCCTTGATTAGATTAAATACTTATTATACATAAGTTTATAAAATAAATATTAGCGATCCTTGAATACACTTGACAAAATGTCACCCATACCAATCAGGATTTTAATACTGTGCAACATTCCATGTACAGACTGACACATATAAGTTTGCTTTTCTGACTTAGGCAGAGCTGCGCAAAATTGAAAATGAACGCATTCGGCTGCAAGGAATGGGACAAGCGCGGCGATGTGGGATAGCGACCTCTGGAGCGTTTCCCTTGCTGTGTCCAGTGCGCTCTTGTGGGCGGAGCTTTCTCAGAGGCAAACTTATTTGTGTAGGTCTGTATCTGTTCGTAGTCTCACTATGGCTAAAAATGTGTTGACAGAACAGCGTAAATCCTCACCAAAATATGAGGTGTTTCTGAAACAAGGTGCATTACGTCAGATGGTTAATAGAGGATTTGAAAATAGATTATTTTCATTAACGCAAAATGTCATATTTTAGACCACAGGTTGCTTACAGAAAATTGTTTATTTTCATATCTTTTATCACTTCTTTGAAGAAACATTACTGAATATGTGACTCATCCAATTTTTGTTATTAATTTATTATACCAAATAAGTTGCCCAAGTTCGGTAAGTCAAATTGTCAATTCATACCGTAAACATTATTTCAAATAAAAAGCGGTTTTTGCAATAAAAATTTCGTGTGAACTAATTATGTCTTTTGGCATATCACCTCGGTTTTCAAATTTTCTTTTACAGAAAAGAGAGTAACTAAGAAAAGCCTTATTATTTCCTTTCTCCATTCTTTCTTTTTTTGTCCTTATCTGAAGTATTTCTTTCTAAAGAATGCGACCCAAAGAACCACAAAGTTTAATAAAAAAACCTGAGGATCATAATGAGATACGAAACAAGTAACGTCACAGAATAGCAGCAGTAAAAGCCCATGCACTAGTGTTAGACCAAATAATATATATATTCTTCATTTAATTATACCTACTTACAAAGAAATCTCTCAAGTGTATTTAAATATTTGTTACAAACAAGAATTATTTATTTTCTTTCATAAATACATATATTTTATTATTAACTCTCATATGTTTTTACTCTTTATTAAGCTGTTAAGCTAATTCAAACAAATCCTATCAAATGAAGTCAAACGATATTCCAGAAATATAGAATCTTTTACTTCTGAATTTTACACATGATGAATAACAAATACATAACGAATATCAGGTGAAAGATATAATCATATAAACTATAGTTGGTAATACATCAAGTGTTTGTAGGAAGGATGATGATGGTATTTACGAAATAAATAGAAAACTCCTAACTTTTATCTTTGAGAATTTCCTGGAATGATAATTATTATTTCACCAATGCTAACTAGCCTGTCTGCAACGGCTATTTGCTTTTTTTCTTAAATTCTGCGTTCTTTGCAGGCTTATTCATAATTCAAAGCCATTTACTTTTACAGTTTTGTTTCCTTAAAAATAAGTGTGGTAATTCCGTAAACACTCAAATTTATCTCCTAATTCTCGAAAACAAATTGTAAGAACAGCCCTCTAAAACAGTTAGCTTTTTGTCAGAGTTTTACCAAGGAATAATGGAGATAATGTATTCCTCTCAAATGGTAGGTTAACGATTAAAAGCAGTAGAGTAGTTTCAAAATTTCATGAGCCTCGAAATGCGTGAAAGGCGTGGCGTATCCGCATAATTCTTCTAATAAGCACGTTGTGAAAACATTAACTCATAATTAGACCACGTGCCTTATTACAACCAGAAATGAACTAAGGCGTTCAGGCATCAATAAAGTCAACTGGCGAACGTTCGTTATATATTTTTATTGCTTAAATTAAAATAATAAAGAATAGGGCATTTTATTATGATATTTGTAATTTTGTAATCGCATCAAAGACTTGTATACGCTACGAGAGCTCGAGATAGACTGCGAATAAAAGATGGAATGTTTTTAGGACGTATAATAATTTAGGCGACGGTTGGAATTATGTTTCTGCGCATATGAAGGTCAAAGCTCATAATATTTTGAAACAACTCTAACATTTTTATTTCTATTGATCTTATTATTACATAATTAAAAAGTGTTTGTTGTGAGAATCTAGGAATTTGACATTTTTCATATTGAGTATATCATA
Organism: Anoplophora glabripennis; assembly: GCF_000390285.2. NCBI lineage: Eukaryota > Metazoa > Arthropoda > Insecta > Coleoptera > Cerambycidae > Anoplophora > Anoplophora glabripennis. The sequence continues at coordinate 1,035,362 of NW_019416806.1, forward strand.
TACAGAATATGCAATTACTAGATTTAAATGTTGGAAAGAACTGAGCCATAGAATAGTCTTGCATATTTGAAAATACTGATAAGTAAACAGAAAAGTGTTAATTATATTATTACGAGTTTTCCTTTATCTCTTGAGTAAAATTTGTATTATTACCATCAATCTTTCGCATTGTAGGATCCTAACCTGCATTTTCCAAGAAACAAAAATAATTCGACGTTTTTATCAAAGCGGCTGTGAAATAGGGAATTAAACTCATTTGTTTACGAGACTGTGTAAATGTTAGTTATCATTAGCTAAATATGTATGTACTTATGTCAAATTTACTGTGGCATTTTAATTAGTTTAGAAGATATTAAAAAAAAAATTGTTTGTCCGAAAATTTTGACCAAGCAACACCTTGTTTGGCAAAAAAATTAAAGGACAGCTACATATATTTTGAAACCGTAAGTAACCAGCTGACACAAAATCTATATAGCGGGGAAAAATAACAGAAACAATAGAAAAGTGATACTATAACAGTACCTAAATATAAAAGAGAAACAAAATCTATAGAAAAACCAATGTACACATTAACGATTGTTAATAAGTATAAGTAATTGAGTATACAAGTATATTATAAGAATCTTATCAAAAAGACAAAAAGACAAGCATACGACTGTTTCATTACTGCGTCAAGTAATACCTCAAGAGCTAGTTGGCAAATTATTAATTCTGAAAGAAACAAAAAAACTAATAGTGATACTCCTCTTAATTTTACTAGTGACAAATTGAATGACTATTTTTGTGGTATAGCAGACAGCGTTATTAAATCTCTGCCTGATATGTCGCACTCTATTACACCTGACTATTGGGAAAATTTTCCTTCACCTTCTTCTTCCTTTGGTTTGTTCCCGGTTGAAACCGCCGAAGTATCTAATGTCATTAAGGGTCTAAAGCGCTCTAACAGTTTAGATGTCCTAGACCTAAATAGCCGTATTGTTATGGAAACTTTTGACCTAATTGTGCAACCTTTTACCATTTTAATTAACTTAATGTTCACTAATGGCATATTTCCTGATATATTTAAATTTAGTCGAGTTAATCCCATTTTCAAAAAAGGCGATCGACATATAATTGATAATTACCGCCCGATTTCGATTATATCTTACTTTGGTAAAATAATAGAAATAATTTTGAAAAATAGACTCTCCAGTTATTTTGAATCCAACTGTTCTTTGTTAAATAATCAGTATGGCTTCCGCCGTGGTAGATCTACCATACAGGCCTTACAGAAAACTGTTGAATACATAGTAATGGGACTAGAAAGCGGAGAACACGTAGCTGTTACGTTGTGTGACTTGACAAAGGCATTTGATTGTGTCTCCCACGACTTACTACTGCGGAAGCTAAGTTGCTATGGTGTTAGAGGTTGCGCCCTTAATCTGTTCTCAAGTTATTTGAAAAACAGACGTCAGTGCGTTACAGTGAATGGTAATACTTCCAAGTTTAACCGTATTGATCACGGTGTTCCGCAGGGTTCTGTTTTGGGGCCCTTGCTTTTCGCGATATATCTTAATGACTTTTGCTTTGCTATCGCACCTAATAAGTGTATACTATTCGCAGATGATACCACCCTGATTAATATGAATAAAGATTCCTCATGTCTAACTGAAGATTCATCTAACATGCTATCTAAAGCCATAAATTGGTTTACATATAACAATCTAAAAATTAATAGAGATAAATCCCAGAGTATAACGTTTACCACTACTCCAGGGCATGTAGAACTTAAATTTGTTAAAATCCTTGGTATTACAATTGATAATAAATTGACTTGGTCTGACCATGTTGAGTCCATGAATAAAAAGCTGTCTGGGGTAGTTTTTTTGTTAAGGCAACTGAGAGAGGTGATTAGCACTGATACTTTAAGATCAGTTTATTTTTCCCTCTTTAATTCAATCTTGTCTTATGGTATTGTGCTATGGGGAGGCTGCTCTAGCGCTTTAAAAACCTTTAGAATCCAAAAAAAGCCATTCGTANCTATTCTATTCTATTCTATTCTATTCTATTCTATTCTATTCTATTCTATTCTATTCTATTCTATTCTATTCTATTCTATTCTATTCTATTCTATTCTATTCTATTCTATTCTATTCTATTCTATTCTATTCTATTCTATTCTATTCTATTCTATTCTATTCTATTCTATTCTATTCTATTCTATTCTATTCTATTCTATTCTATTCTATTCTATTCTATTCTATTCTATTCTATTCTATTCTATTCTATTCTATTCTATTCTATTCTATTCTATTCTATTCTATTCTATTCTATTCTATTCTATTCTATTCTATTCTATTCTATTCTATTCTATTCTATTCTATTCTATTCTATTCTATTCTATTCTATTCTATTCTATTCTATTCTATTCTATTCTATTCTATTCTATTCTATTCTATTCTATTCTATTCTATTCTATTCTATTCTATTCTATTCTATTCTATTCTATTCTATTCTATTCTATTCTATTCTATTCTATTCTATTCTATTCTATTCTATTCTATTCTATTCTATTCTATTCTATTCTATTCTATTCTATTCTATTCTATTCTATTCTATTCTATTCTATTCTATTCTATTCTATTCTATTCTATTCTATTCTATTCTATTCTATTCTATTCTATTCTATTCTATTCTATTCTATTCTATTCTATTCTATTCTATTCTATTCTATTCTATTCTATTCTATTCTATTCTATTCTATTCTATTCTATTCTATTCTATTCTATTCTATTCTATTCTATTCTATTCTATTCTATTCTATTCTATTCTATTCTATTCTATTCTATTCTATTCTATTCTATTCTATTCTATTCTATTCTATTCTATTCTATTCTATTCTATTCTATTCTATTCTATTCTATTCTATTCTATTCTATTCTATTCTATTCTATTGATTGTACAAAGCATCATCGAAGCTTTTCGAATGGTGCATTGATCTCAGAATCAAGTGGGCAATGAATTCCATTTGAAAGACACTCGATTTAATAAGAAGAATTGTCTCATTGTAGTATTGAAAATTTCTCTTTTTAACTTCTTTGAATGTCCTCTTAGCCGAGATTCTGAATTTAGGAGGAACATATTGGGCATATCGCAGCCAAATATATCGTTTAAGGCTGTGTATCTTATAGTTAAGTTTCCTGTTGATGGATGTTGTTAAATTGTCCGCTCGCAGTCTTTGTTCGTTAATCTTTAACTTAAAATTTGAAATAAAACTGCGCATTTCTAACACATTGGAAAGGGAAAAATTAAATAAATAAATAACCTTTTGTATTAGTTATATTGTACAATTAATAATTATAAGGTGCTTTATTAAATATTTATGTAATTTATTATAATATAACAGTAAATAACGTTTTCAATCTCAAATACTTAGGCTGTTTTACTTTCACCATCGCTCTTTGTTCTAAAAATAGTTATTTTGTCGGAATAACCCAGATATTACATTTCTCAGACCAGGAAAACATTTCCATAAAAATTATAATAAGTTTGAACCGTATCCATTCAAAACATCGTATAAATCTGTAAACAAAATAATGTTTCCTGTGGTGACAATAAGTCTCTCATTTATGGCGCTAGGAAACCATAACTGGGGTATACACATATTGAACGATTTCGAAATTTTATAGCCAAAAAGGAGCACACGTTGAGAGTTTACATATTTACAAGTGTACACGAGACGTACAATGTGTCCATTTGTCGGAGAAAAAAATCTCGTTGTCGGACTGTCCAGGACACTGACATTTCAAAATTAGTACAGACTGCCGTAAAAGTGCTTCTGTTTTACAGCTTAACCAAATTCATCTTGTCCACGAGATTTAAATGCGCACCGGCAATGGTACCCTGCTAGCACCGGAGCTCATTCTCTGACTGAACGTCTAATGGCGAACATCGATATAGTACAGCAGATATCTGCCCAATTACACAGCACCACAAAAAAAAGTGGCAGGTCCGAAAGAAAAGACCATGGTATCCATATGGTTTTGGGGTCGCTGAATCCGAATCCGGTGTCCGTTTGACACGATTAGCTCTGGTTTAAGGTCAATTCAAGGTCAAATATAGAAAATCAGTTGTCAACAAACTAACCCTACGTATTTATACGTTTTTGGAGACGCCGAATCCGAATCCGCTGTTCCTTTGACTCGATCTGATCTAGTTTAAGTTCAGTTCAAGGTCAAATGTAAAGGCATTTATGTTGTTCATATTTGATCCTATGTAAGACTATCCTCAAAATATGGCACTCTTATTTCAATGTGCGTTAGGTTTATAAGATTCAGGTTTGAAGGGATTTATCCAACAATATCATTGTAGTAACCTAAGGAAAATTCTTCATCGTTAGAAAAATATTTCTTATTTCTATACTGATAGTAAAAAGCTTTCACTTTTCCGGCTTGCTTAGTATTTTTTTAGCCATGATATTAGGAACTCTGCTCCATTCTCTGCCAGGCCCAAATCTCGAAAAACAATTAACTATTTTGTGATATTGTTCCTGTCTTTTTCACAACGTGATATGGAATATATTCGTCATCACTAGTATCACGAGCAATATTAGTGATAGTTTCATTGCCACCCAAGTTTCTCCCTTCTTTAATATCTTGGTGAAACCTTTCTTTCTGCTCAAACCCAATAAAATTTTTCACTTAGGTTTAAAACCAAAATATTTATGTAAGTATTTTCCGTATGTCGATTGATCTATTTCTATTAGAAAGTAACGGGTTATCCATTTTCTCCTTGGGAAAGTAATGTTTAAAAAAACACACTGAATATTTAAATTTCGATGGAACTTTTATTTCATAATAAAGTTTGGACTATGCCATTATGCGTGAAAAACAATATCATTCAAATGTCCTCCACGGAACCGTTTGCAGAACTCAATCTTTTTGAAGTAATTTTCGAAGACTTTTTCACACAATTCGGGCAATAATTCGGCCATAACTTGATATATCTCGTCCTTCAATTACTCCAAAGTTGCGGGATTGTTCGCATAACCACGGTGTTTCGCATAGCCCCACAAAGAGAAATCCAAAGGCGTTAAATCGTAGGATTTTGGTGGCCAAGCCACATCGCCGTATCTCGAAATTACTCGTCCTGGGAATTTCTCGCGCAATAGAGCCATAATTGGCCGCACTGTGTGGCATGTGGCCCCATTTTGTTGAAACCACATATCGTCCAGATCAAAATCTTCAATTTCAGGCTAAAAAAAGTCATCATGGCGCCACAATGTGCCGTATGACAGGCCCAAATGCTCACCTCGATTTGAAGTCGAAAGATTCGGGTTACCGTTAACACTTTCATTCACAGCGCCTATGTTTTCGATTGAACGGGCAAAACGATGATGCACAGGTCTTACGATGTCTGTTACTGTTCCAGTCTATTGGAATTTCCTCACTGTATTGGTGGTTGTTTGCTGGGATAGACGATTATGTCAATCATAATCTCCGCGTAATACGCGAAATACAGCCACCGAAGATCCACTATCTCCGGAGCATAATTTAATAATTTTAACGCGTTGTTCGGTCGTAAAACGTTCCATATTGTGAAATGGCAAACCTTTAACTAAACAAATACCAGTCTGGATGATAGTGATAATTGACAAATATCAATTGGCAGGGCTTTACTATCCCAAGCTCGAAATGGATAACCCGTTATTTAATAGACCTGAACGCTTCAAACGGACATCAGATTCGGATTCATCGACCCCCAAAACGTATAGATATATAAGTTTACTTTGTTTTCAATTGAATGTCCACATTTGACCTAGAACTGACCTCAATCCAGATCTGATTGAGTCAAACGGACATCAGATTCGGATTCGGCGACCCCAAAAACTTATAGATATGTAGATTTACTTTGTTGGCAATTGATTCTCTACATTTAACCTTGAACTGAACTTAAACCAGATCTGATCGAGTCAAACGGACACCGGATTCGGATTCGGCGACTCCAAAAACGTATAGATACGTGGGTTTAGTTTGTTGACAATTGATTTTCTACATTTGACCTTGAACTAACCTTAAACTAGAGCTAATCGCGTTAAACGGACAAAGGGTTCGGATTCAGCGACCACAAAGACGATACATAGGCTGAAAAATAGATGCATAGGTTTAGGTTGTTGACAATTGATTTTCTACATTTGACCTTGAACTGACCTTAAACCAGAGCTAATCGTGTCAAACGGACACCGGATTCGAATTCAGCGACCCCAAAATCATATGGATACCATGGTCTCGTCTTTCGGACCTGACACTTTTTTTTTTGTGGGACTGTGTTATTAAAATGAAATTAATTAATTTAGCCTTGATTTTTTCAAGTATATCAATGTCATGAATCACGTACTCGATTTTAATAAAAATAAAGGGATCAGATCTATTTTATTCGAAAACAGTGTTACGGCAAAAATATTCTATGTAGGGCACACAAGATTGTTTTCGGAAAATCATTTTTTCAAATTAATCTCTTCAATTCCTTGAAAAGGAACAGCCCTGATTTTATAACATGTTGTGATAGAGCCATCAGTTCTCCTTATTTTGATACCAAGGACATATTTGGTAATTTTTTGGTACATAAAACTCAAATGGAAATTGAGAAACTTTTTGTAATCTAATAAAACGCATGTAGATATTATTAACATAAAATAACAGTAATTATGTTAAGTTTTTGAGAACTCATAACATAACTCATGGATTAATCATAGTGAAAAAGTGGAATATGAAAAGCAATATAGAAAGAAAACTATTTCAAATAAAACTATTGCTCCTTTCTAGAATTCCAAAATTTTTCTTACTCGATATTCTGAGAACAGTTTTTACAGATAAATTAATATGATTTTTTATTTGTATGAAACTATTTTTGACATTTCTTGTTTTCATATTTGTCAAATATTTACTAGTAGTAAATTTAAGGACCTTTATGTTACCAATTATTGATTGTCTAAATCAGGGCGGGTTCATAAGTCACTTTCCGCGACATTTATCAAGATATTTATAAGACAGCTGAGACTGAATCGGCAAAATAAATAGCAGTTTGAGTGACAAAGAAAACGGAAACTCATAAAGTAGATCGGCCTATCTAGATAAATTTATCATAATTTCTATTGTCATTTCTGTACACAAACGTAGGTTTGAGATGAAATATTATTGGCATTACTAAAAAATAAATTTATGAGGAAGGTCTGCACTAATAATCCAAATTTTTAATAATAAATTAATAAAATATTCTCTTTCGCTTTTTTTTAAATTCACAAATGCGTGGTAGTTTCTACATTTAGCAAACAAAAAAATCGACCTCTTCGATTTTTTTAAAACTTTGGGATGCTAAACTACTTTGAATTTTATGAGACTCGTGTTTTTTTGTTTTTCCGAATAAATTTTTCAAACTCTATGGCTCCATGTCAAAGTTTACATACATCGTGATAGCGTTATTAAGAAAATGAAAATATATAATTTTTTCAAGTGGCGGTCATTTTGACCCAAATTATCCTATTAAAAGGCATTTTTTTGTCACATTTTTACCTGTTCCTTTTAGAATTCAAATTGCTTTAAAACTTTCTGAGATAAAGGAAAAACGGAAAAAAAATTTTTGTTTTCAAAATTGATTTTTTCAAAAACGTCACTTTTATTTTCTCCAAATTTGGATATGTTTTTCAAGGCCAAATAAGCTATCTGTTAGCCAGCAACATGCCAACTTGTTCCGTTCGGGAGATACGGTTTCGCAAAGACTATATTTTGCAGTTCCTCAGTTTTCAAACTTATACAAGTATGCTTTTGAAAGTTGAAGAAATCAATCAATTCACGGTATTCGTTATAGTCATATTTGGTTATCCAAGAGATTGATGCTGAAGGAATAGAAATAGAAAAACAAACTCAGTGTTAAAATCTGATTAATACGCGTGACTGACTGTCTGCTATAATTGCTACCTATTATACTGATTTCACAATAATAAATTACTGTAACAACTCATTAATAAAGTAATATATCTTATTTCATTTGTACTTATGTTGAATGTTGATTTATACTGATTCTTTTCTTTTTTACTCATTTCTACGTTGACAAATGATTTCGCAAGTTAAAATTATTATGATACAAGCTTATATTTAACGTATATGAGGCTTAAACGTGTAGAAATATTGTCTTTGCGAAATCGTATCTCCAGAACAGAGCAAGTTGCCATATTGGCTAAAAGATAGTTTATTTGACCTTGAAAAACATTTCCAATTTTGGTGAAAATAAATTTTGGGGTGTTTGAGTAAATCAATTTTGAGAAAAGAAGACTTTTTTTTTTCAAAAGGTGAAGGCAAAGAGAGTGGATAGGGTATTTCTTTATTTGCCATTGTAATATTCAAGGTAGGCAAACATGTTTTGTTAAAAACAATCTCTAAGTAAACCTGATAGTCCAGCAGATTTATTATTTTTTATTTTTAGGCAAAATTCCAAACATAAAAAAGCCATGTGCACGACTAATTTTATGGATTTTCATAGAGTTTAAGTACTTATAATTTCACTTGGAAAATCAAAGCAATTTACTGAAAAATGTCTGTGTAATATGTACTTCTATTAGATTGTTGTGACAAATTAAGAAAATCAATTCTCTGTTGCGCAAACAAGATACAAGAAATACCCTGAATAACCCCCTCAACAACACTTTCTCGCCTTTCACATAAAGATGGTTTATTATTAAAAATAACCTTAATTTTTTATAAGAGCTCTTCAAATATTTCATCATTACCTATACCCCGCCGTTAACAGAAGGGTGCGATTTTTTGTATTCAACGCGAAAGTGGCTCATTTCCTGTATTAAGGCCAGAGAAATATTTTTAAAGAAAAGTATATCAGTCGTCCTGTTATATTCACTTCATTTTGATCGATTCTAAAGACGGAAAAACTTTTCGGAGCATATTATTTTCGTTGAAATAGCAATTTATTTCGTCGAGTTTATTAATATTGACAAAAAAAAAACAATTATATACACACATATTATCAAACATTTTATATACAATTATATATAGAGTGCTATACGTACATTATACATATACACAAGCTACAGTGAAAAATGCCCATAAAGACAACATAAAATGAATAACAAAACAAACAAAAGCCAATTAAAATAGGTTCATTATTAATTTTATGTTACAAGAAAAAATGTCAATATTATGTTGGAGGCTGTTGCAATAATAAATTAGTATTAGGCATTGCGAGGTACTCGTACATCATATTCGAGTAGCGTAGATTGGCGCGAGGCACGTGGAAGTTAAAACGTTCCAAAATTTGAGGACAATCATATACATAATTAATGACTCTAAACAAAAAAACAACAGAATGCACATCTCGACGTATCTCTAACGACTTACAGTTAAACATGTCCAAAAGAATATTGTGAGAAAATCCAATGTTGGGATATATTCCTTGAGTTCTGAAGTGCATGTATTTTAAGAATTTTCTTTGAATGTTTTCTAAGTTATTTTTATAGACTGCATACTGAGGATACCAAACTATTGAAGCATACTCCAAGCAAAATCTTACAAAACAATTATATAAATTTACTATTGTAGAAGGATTAGCAAAATCACAATTTCTGATCACAAACCCAAGGCTTCTATAAGATAGATAAGATAGATCACAGGACAAGTCATTCTAGAGAAGGGCATTATGTTACTTATGTTAAAGGGAATACAGTTTTCTGTACACCATGTATTCACTGATGTTAAAGCATTTTGTAAATTCTGACAATCATTTAAAGTATCAATCTTAACAAATATTTCCATATCATCAGCGTAAAGTAAGCAATTAACATCTAACTATTTACTAATATCATTCAAAAAAATATTGAATATTAGGGGTCCTAAAATGAAACCTTGGGAAACTCCAGACAATACATTTATGAGTTCAGAATTAAATTTATTGATTATATTCAAAATGCCTGAAGGTAGGTAAATAAATACAAATTTTCATTCGTATTTCACATTTTATTCTTTATTAAGAAAAAATAAGATCACAATGAGCCAAAATGTAACAGCTTTTCTTCCGTTTTTAACATTTTTTCACGTTTGTAAGAGTAGCACTTTGAACTTTTCATACTCTTATATAAGGTCTTTTAAAAAAATAATCGAACCTTATTTTTTTCAATTTTATTATTAATTTTATACATTATTCTGCCTTTTCTCCTTTAAAGTACTTACTCCCCCCCTATTCACATACTTTCCCAGCGGTGTTTCCATTTCACGAAGCAGCCTGGATGGCTTCATGTGGAATGGAAAAAATCCCAACGAGCCAGATCTACGGAGTAAAGAGGATGAGGGCGGAGGATAATATTTTGTTACAAAACTGACGACTTGACGTGTGCGGGTGCATTGTCATGGTGCAAGAATAATTTTTCTCGCCACAACTCTTTGTTTGAATTTTTTCATGTAAAACATTGTAAAACACCTTGAGGCAAGAATTCAAAATGTACAATTCCAATAAAGTCGAACTTTTGTGTCAATGTCGTAGCCGTAAGCCCAACTTTCATCTCCCGTTATGATCCTTTGAATGAATGTTTCATCTTCTATTCATGTTTCTGAATTGTTGAAGCAGTTGTACGATCATCAAACGAGGAACAAATTTTGCTGCAACTCGGTGCATGTTGAGATGCTAACTTCTTCTGAAGTTCCTCTGACAGTCAATCGATGATTTCACGCACCAGATTTTCGATTTTCTGATCGTAGGAGTCATCAGTTGAAGTCAAAGGCTTTCCTGGTTGAGGATCATCTTCAATTGATTGACAACAACTGTTAAATCGTAAAAACCAATCGTAACATTGTGTACGACCCAGAGCATCTCCGTAACCTTGTTTCAAATATTGAAATGTTTCTGTGAAAGTTTTCCTCGGTTTCATTCAAAATTTTACGTTGTATCGTTGTTCCAGCAAATAGCACATTTTGAAAATCGTTACCAAATATCACGAAAACTAAATGAGATATCAACAATCCAAGAACATATGAATACGGGGGCAATGCAATGCTGCCAACCGTATATCACTAAATATCTCCGTTAGCGTGTAATGCAAAAAGTTCGGTTATTTCTGAACAGACCTCGTATTGAAAAACTTTTACTGTATTATTTTGATCGGTTTAGTTATGCTGCCTGATACAGTGAAATAACTATGTAATTCTTTTGTTCAAATTTTTTAGGTGTAGAAAATATGGTAAACCATATTTTTCAGAAATTTTAAGTACCTATCTCGAAAACTATTTATTTCTCTACACAAGTTTATATGAGAATATCTTTTCTTTTTTTGAGTTCTAACATAGAGTAAAATTTAGGTATACCAAATAATTTCTGTATATATTTTTGAACAGTTAAATAAATATTATTATTATAGGTGCTAAGGAGATATTTTATTGAATTAAAATTGGCTCCATCTTCACTACTTGAATTAACTAATAGTCTATTATTTAATCAGCAACAGTTTTAAAGTAACAGGTGCGGAGAAGCACTCAAATACTAAGAAATCTACACGACTGGGACTCTTCAAGGTTCTGATAAAGGTGGAGTACTAAAGCCGGTTTATGCTTATCCGTAAACTGTGTAAAACAGTACACGAATATTTACTTTGTAGCTTTATTATCGTCCGCATTTTTGGATGTAGCCTTCCTTTGTCTTGGAGATAAGTAATGCAAAATTTCTAGGAAATGTTTCAATTTTACAAGGCTGTAAAATTTAGTAAATATATTTTTACCTGTTTACCCTGAGTTGCAGAAATATATTCATAATTTTGCTCACAGAATATTTGAAACATTGTAAAGTTTATAATTTATGGTAAAAATAATTTATAAAGGCAATAATATGACTAAAGGCTGTTTTCACGCTTTCTTGCTATCTACTTTATCATCCGAATGAATACTAGACGTGTACTAAAAGATCTGCTAAAAATTTTTATATCCCACTGTGCTAATCTGATGTTTTAAGTTTCTATTTTTGCGTCTAAAACACGTTTATCATGTAATTCAGAATTAAAAATTACTTTAGATTTTGTCATAAACATAGTAGCGACGTATTTAAAAAAATTAATCTGATGATGACCCATCGAAGACGAAACCTCGGATTGCAAAAATGTTGACACCACTGTATAGAGCGAAAAAAGTGGCATTGTAATTATGCAATTTAATTTAAAATTTGCTTTCAAATAAAGCCAGAAAAAAAAAATTAAACAATTTTGAAAAATTTCGGGTTTTTCCGGATATCTCCGGAACTACCCGGAATTTTAAAACTTTCTAAACGGCACATTGTTAGATATAAAAAAGCACAACTTTTTCTAATGTGAGCCACCCCCGTTTATTTTTTTTTTGCATTTTTGAACATGTTTTTGAACTGCGATTACAGATTTTTTTTATTTCACCAAGAAATATATGTCAAAACGAAACCGGCAGAACTCTGTACGATGATTTTTCTAAGTAGAATTTTTCTTTGAAAAAATGTGTTTCAGACCGGAAAAAATGAATATCTCGGGAACTCCTTGATTTTTTTATCTAAAAAAATTGGTGGTTATTTAAGACAGAAAAGTATACTTTCACCGGGTTTCGTCAAAATTAAATTATTTTTGTGAAAATGAGAAATAAAAAACGAGAAAAAAACCTTGTTTTTTACATTTTTCTCGGAAATTTTGAGGTTATCTTAAAAAGTGACCTCTTTAAAAGTTTGTAGACTTTTGTATTGGATACTTTTTTGTTTGATGTCAACTTTCGCCAGAAATCCCAATGATACAATTATTCATAACTTTTCAATCCCCCAATCAAGCCTCCGCCACCCCTGCTCACGCATTTATTATTTTTTTCGTTTATTATAAGCCAAAATTCAAAATTCAAAATTCAAAAACAGTTTATTCTTATAAGACACATAACAATGTATAAGAAAAGTCTAGTCGAACATCAAACAGCACATAGGTATACAAAAATATTAAATCAATAATAAATATAAATACGTACACACATACATGTATAAGTCAAAAGAATGTATAAATATATATTAATACAGCAAACATTTATTTAAAGAAATCTGCGGTACTTTACCATTTTACCATTTCCACTTATAAAAGTCCAGGTAATAATTTTCTTTATTTTTCCCTCTAAATGAGTTATTTCGAGCAGTCTATTATTATTATTTGTAACCTTGTTTTTTTTTTGTAGGTATTTTGTATTATTTCAGTATGTGTAGCCAACAAAGATCCAAGTTTACAAACTTATATAATTTTAATTTTAAATAACTTAGTAACAAACAAATTTAAACCGTCAAAAATAATTTAAACAAAACGCCATTCTCATTCAGAACAAATTTTTGCAACGTCAACAACTTATCAAAGTGTGCAATATATACAGTGATGTGTAACAAATTATCACACCAGAGTAAAATTCACACCACACCGTAGCTTTGTGGGTATACAGTGGTCGTTCTTGAATGACCTGGAGATTGTCTCTGTCTCAATGTCCACAATTTTGCTTGTTCACATACTCACGAAGATGGAAATGCACCTCGTTGCTAAAGATGATTTTCTTTCCAAAATCACCGTCCAATTGATGATTTTCCAACATCCAATCAACGAATGTCCGGCGCATTAAATGGTCGTCTGGTTTCAATTTTTTGGGATAGCTGAATCCTGGATGGATGCAGATGCAAATCTTTTGTTAAAATCCACTACATTGTGCTTTTTGAAAGGGTTGCGGGAATTTCCGCCACACTATCACTCACTGTGGCAATATTTACGCCTGCACAGCCAGTAAGAGCCCGTCCGTTTTTTTAATTTTCTGTAACCGAGCCTGTTTCGCACTTTTCGTATTTGTAAGAAATTTTCACAATCTTCAGCAGCGTGTTTAGTACAACATGTGGCCCTGACAATGCTAGCAACTTTTCGGAATGAAAATGGTGCACAGTTCAAATCTTGCGTTATATTTGAGACACTTTTAACTTTTCAAGTTGTGTTTTCTGAAGCCAGTTCTGCATAATTGAGAGTGTCCTTAAAAAACAGATATTTGTAAAAAATCTCCAAAAACCTCTTATAACGCCCATGTACTAGAAAACTAATATTTATTATTAAAAAAATACATACATGTTTCGTTATCATTAAATTTCTTCTTCATCGGGCGTTGAAAAATGCAATGTTACCACCAATTTACAGTTTTTTATTTCCCATATATGCAAATAAACGTGATCTTTTCTTCAGCGTGTTAAAGGGTATAGAAATCAGATATCTACCTAGAGGTTATGGCAATAAAATATTTTTTCTCTATTATTATCTTATACAATTTTTTAAGTGTTAGTGAAATAATATACATTTCTTTCCTATTGCAAAATTTTTAAATTTCTTTTATATTATGGAATAAAACAGTTTAATTCATAAATTTCAGTGTATTGGTCAAGTAATAAGTGGAGTTCCCCATAAAAGAATATAACAATATGTAATAGAAAATTTATGAATCAAATTAACAGTTTTTAGGTATACAGGTAAAGATTATTATTGATTAAACTGGTATTATTAATGTTTCAATAATATAACGCACAATTCATTAATCTACCTGGTATAATATTTCGATTGTTGTATTTTCTCACATCAAAGGGAGATTCCCAGGGGAATTGTGTTCAAAACTTTCTATTTAATTCACGAGTTATATTGCCTGTTGAATTTGTAATGATTATTTCTGAATACCCACTTTATTCGGCATCGTTAATAAAGGAAAAGAAATCCTTGGGGATGAAATTCACGTACGAATTTCTGTTATATTAGACCCCATCAATTATTTATGGAAGTATAACAGTTTCCCTGAATATTGCAAATGTTTTCAGAAGGTTGCTATTATAAAGCTGGATCAAATTTTATAGGATATTGGAAGTGAATGAGGGTTCTGAGGGTATCTTATACAGCTTTTCATTACATGTTAAACTTCTTCCTAATGGTTAATATTTTTTTTTACTTTCGGCACTGCGCACTATATGAAAGTAAATACTGAATTTATTACAGTATAAAGTAATTGAAAAACTAACTAAAATGTAAGATAAGGATCAATGCAAATCATTTGTTTTCATTGAACTGTCGCAAAATTACAGGACTGGATCTAGGAAGCTGTACGAATGTATTTGCGTAAATTAATTTAAACTTTAACATGGTTCAAATTCGTAACAACTTTTTTGTGCAGATCAAAAACAGCTGAAATGATTGCAGGAACTGTTTTGTAAAGAATCAGTTTTTTAATCAAAATATTTTGATAACTTATTTTAAAAATTAATAAACTAAAAACAAGGTTATGTTCTGCAGAGTACTAGAAAGTCTTGCAAAACTTATTTTAAAATTTGTTTTATGGGAATTAGATTAAAAAATGTGTTGTCCCGAATATTAACTACGAAAATTTAGGAATTTATAGAGGAAGTAAAGATAATAACACTGTTTTATAAATTCTTTATTGATATATTTTCTGAATTGATTAAGATATTAGAATAAAATTTTATGCGTATAATACATTCTAAAATAGGATTCATGTGAAAAAATTTAGTCAACTCAATGATCAGGTATGCTGCTTAATTTTTTAAATAAAAATTTTATTTTGAACGACTCTTTTTGAATAGCTTTTTCCATTTTGGGACAAATTAAAAATTTGTAAAGATAGATAGGTTTATGCAAAGAAAAAGTATTTTAAGATTTTATATAATGTGTTCATGTCCTTGTACTTCAGTTTCATCGACTGAAGTATTCTCACTTATCAGCTTACTCTCTAAAAGATTTCTGCATTCGAATGAGTTGAATGAATGAATGAACTAACCTCTTTCATAGAAATGACAGTCTCAAGAGCAATGGTTGTTCTAGTATTGTATACAAACAAATATTCTTAGGTTTGAATTAGAAAGAAGCTCCTTAACTTTTGAGATGTTGTTGTGTAACAACCTGTTTAATATTTCATTCGACTGAACTAATCATTTTTAGAAATGACTAATTTGTACCGAAACTGCAAAACTTGCAAAAAAGTTTCACTTTTAGTCACTTCCTCTGAATTTTCGTAATCAAAACCAAAGGGACACTGTGTATGTTTAAAACATATAGACATATTCACATTTTACGATTTAAGAATGGATGCATGAATTTAATGTAACTTATTGATTTTCAGCTTTTACATAAGTATGGTAGTTAGTACTCTATGTTATAGCACAGTCAACTTGAGTGGTATAGAGTCATAGGTATATATATAGACATAGAGTGTTTCAGAATTAATTGATCAATCTGGAAACGCGTCATTTTCGAGACACTACAGGGTGTTAAAGTTTGATTAAAATTCACATTCCCTGAAATACATCGGGTTCAATTCACGAAAAATAAATAAATCTCAATTCCTAGATAGCTCTAAGACACCACTAGTTACTCTAGAAAGCACCTAATCATATCATAAAGTGTCTAGAATAAAGTCCGAAGGACTTTTTTTTTCTAGAAATGCGAATTTAAATACAACACATTCACAGAAAATCCAAAAAAATAATTGGCATAGAAATAGCAGCAGAAATAGTCTGTTAAAGATAGCAAATGGTAAAAACTGTAACATTTCTACGACAATATTTTTCGGTATTTTTCTATAAAAAAAAAAAATCCGAACACCATGTCTAGTTGTCTCATTTCTGTGGTGTGTTTTATGTTTTTTTTTTATTTATCTGGCAAATTCTAGAAAAACTCTTTTAGTCATAAAGGTGGCTAAATTTTTTACATATTTCAAGGAATCTACAAATATTGATTAGCTTTATGACAGGTAAGGGATGGGTAAGTCGTAGTAAGGGAAGAGTAAATAGGTGTGAGTAGGGCAAGCTCTTTTTAATGCAAAAAATATGCACCAGTGATCATAATTGATAAAGGCAGTAAATCTCGTAATAAATATTTTTTTTACGCTGGTATTACGATAAAAATTCTTCATTAACTTTTAATAATTTATTTTAGACGTATTAAACTAATTCAAACAAATTCAATAAATTTTTCCATAAGTCCTATTAGATTAAGTCAAACGATGTTCTTCAATACCATAAATCTAGTAAGCAAAAGACTTAATTGACAATTACGGGAAATAACTACCTACTAACTCTAAAAGTCACATGCCCTAAATAGCACTGATTATATCAGCAGTATCTCACTAGACATTGCAGGTATAATTCAATGTTAGATATTATTCACTGTCATTAACTCGGCCATCAATTAAAAATATGTAAATAAAGTTACATATGTTTTACAAAACAAGATTTTTGGTGTTAAAAACATCTCTTTTGTGCTGCCCTACTCTCCCATAATCTTAGGCACTAAATGGTAATACCATTAGATAGGCTATAGATAAGGTATTTAAGAGTGGGAGGTAAGTACCTACCCTAATTACACATATAAATAGAAATATTTTAAGGGAAACAGAGGAGTTCGTTAGATCAACGAGTGAGATGTGAAATGTATGGGTAAGTTTATAAAATTTTCTTAGCGAGATTATAGTGACATAGGCATAAATAACTAAATGTGTCACATAAATTTTATGTATTTCAAAGTATTTCTAACTTTATTTATTTTGTACTGCATTTACACCTTTTTTGAGAATTATTTGTTGGTGTATCGAACAATATATATACGGCCCATTAGAATATTTCAGAGACTACTTCGATTTGAATTTTGAAAATTTGCTTATCGAATACTGAATGTCATTACCGATATTTGCCTTTCAAGACCATTTGTTATTTTTAACATAGTAATCTTGAGAATATAACCGCAATTGAATTTAAAAAGTTATGTCGGTTTTAACTTTTCAAAATATAACGTAAAAAATGGTTCATTTGGTATAATTTTCTTCAGGTGATTTTGATAGTGGAAGGTGGTTAAAATAAGTGCTACAACATTGGCATTATTTTATTTAAAGAGATCACCCCCAAAAGCCCCAAAGCTTAAATTTTCAAAATTGAAATCGAAGTAGTACTTTCATTCAAAGTAACTCAGAAACTTGAAGAGCTAGAACCGTTTTGCAAGCGCCATTAAGTTAGCAACAGAACTATCTAAAATGTTCCCCATTTAACCAATTTCCTATTCCTTATAGTTAGATACCAATACCTGCGTCACCAAAATGATTCACACTGTATATACTACTTTCTACTGTAATACAAGGGGGATAAATTGAATAATTCCAAAGGATATTGTTATTAAATTTTACTACAACAAAAGTGATTATATTCTTTTTGTGGAATTCTAGGAAAACAATTACATACTTACCTTTGTCTGTTGCTTGTTTTCACTAGTGACATGTATGAGGTCTTCTATATTAATTTCTTAGGTGTTGCATTGTTATACTTTTATTTTATCAGTAGTAACATGTATCAGGTCATTTACATATTGTGTATTACTATCTTGATAGGTTTTAAATTTTTAATTTGTTATATTTTAATAAAGCACACAAATAGCCCACGTACAAGAATGTCCAAACACTCTTTTGTGGGTATTATTTCTTTATCAGTTTGTTTATGTTCATTATAAAATTTAGTATTTTTGTTTTTTTTTAACAACAATAAAAATAGAAAGTTGGAGTTATGCAATTCTACTTGTTGAAGCCAGTAGAACAATACATTATTTTTTGCCCATAGTTTCCGAATATTATGTGCAATATTCAATAATTTAATACTAATAATTAAGCATATAGTAGGCTACATTAGAAAATGGAAAGGCAAGAGAAAATTTAAAATATAAAATTGTACCCAAAACAAACTTATTAATTCAATAGAACACAAAACAAAACAAATAAAATAGGCTTTTAAAAAACAGCTACCTATTAACGTCTGTGTATACCATTTTCTAGATATCTATGAAGTTTTGTATGAGAATTGTAGTTAAAATTGCAGTCAATTTTTTTCCTCGCGTTTAGTACTCAAGTTCTGGCATTTTCATTTTATCAAAATAACCACTAATATAATACAATTACCAATTATAATAAAGAAACGTGTCTTTAATACACGTATTTTACATGTTTTATTGAAAGCAAAAGTAACAAAACAAATCTATATCTCGTAGGACTACCAGAAATAATTACTGTTTAATATGACCTACTACTGACAAAATATAAATATCGCACAAAAGTAATGCTATTAGATATTATTCGCGTCGTATTTGAACATCGCTATTTTATTGTAGAAATGTGCAGGCGAAGGCAGTAGAAAAGGTGTCTCATCTCGAGAGTCAATTTTTTTCATTAGCAACATTGTTTTTTTTAAACAATTTGGGTCGAAAATAAGTTTTTCCAATATATTAGAAAAACTATTGATTTTAGAGAAATTCGTTCAACAGACAAAATATGCTCAATAAAAAGACTTACAAAATGCTAGATTAAAATCGGCAAAATTGTTTAAAAGTTATTGCAAAAAAGCATCAAAAACACGTGGAAAAATTCTTTCTTTAACTATCCATAACTTGGTTGTCATTTGTTGGAATTTTATAAATATACCTAAAAGTTGTGAGTTTAATTGTACGAAAGATGGGCGCTGTAGGTCCAATAGTTTTTGCTAAATTCTATTTTTTATCCTGTCAAGGGCAAAAATGCATAACTTTAACCTTCTGTTTATCCGAAAGTTATTAACAAAAGGGTTTAGAAAGTCGATTTTTAAAGCTTAAAACTTAACTTGGCTTTATATTTAAATGGAATTTTGATTTATTGGCAGGAGCCGTTTTGATTTTTAAATTAAAAAGTAGTTTTTTACTTTTTTTATAAACATTTAGATTATCTCCAAAACCAAGCATAATATTTAATTATAAAAAGTGTGATTGTATAGCCAATTAAAAAACACACATTTAAAAAAATGTTCCTACGTCCTTTTTGAGCCGAGTTAGACTTTTTTTTTTAAATTACTGCGCCTCTGGTAACAATAAAATAGCGACGTCAATTCATCGATTTTTTTAGTCCATTTATTGCTATGCATATATCATTAACCATCAACCTTAAATTAGGCCGATTTTAGTGTCGTGTTTAAAAAATACAATTTAGAATAAATGCTATGGAACAATATTTTCGAGTCAAATGCTATTGCGTTTGGTTATTGGAAATTTCTCTAACGCACTAGGAACAAAGCTATTGCTTGACTTGAAAAAATAAACTATATGTCATTGCTTGTAAATGGTATTACCACTTACAAGCAGTCAAACGATAAAATGGAAAATTAAATGAGCAATACCAGAATAAAAGTAATCATTACTTTCGTTTATTATTATTGTTCTTATTTATCACAAAATTTAAACCATAAAGCAAATCACTTTTCACACATTTAAAGGCCCCATGTGTGTGTATGTGTGAGCTCAACTTGGTTACACGGATTATCTCAAATAAAATCTGACATTCCCTATATAATAGAAGCAATATTTAATATTTCTATTTGAAATTTCCTTCCGTGTAGTAAATTTTATGTATTTATTGTAAAATTTCTAAAATTTGGAAATATTTCATATTTAATGTAATTTTACCGTATCAGTTGTGACGATGTTTCTGATTGTTAGAAATTTTCTTCCGTAAATTTTCATTTTCATTTTTAGTGTGTATGTATTTTGCTCCGAAATACTTTTCTTACTACATCAAGTTTTTATTGTATTTCTATAACTATTATACATTTACAGAACCAAAAATTATGTTTCAGCAAAATGAACGAACTATATTTCCTGCTCGTCATCGGTATCGTAGCAGGGGCCGCTGCAAAGGATGAGGACCCGGCGACTACCACTCCAGAACCACCTCAACCGGTTTACAAGACCCCGCAACAGACCCCCGCATACGCGCCCCAAAATTATCCTTACTCAGACAGCTACGCCTTTTTTTACCCTTCCATGTTACCAGCTCAACCCCAGGCCTATTCGGGGCAGCAGGCTCAGTCGAGTTACGTGCCGGCGGTGATACCTGCAGCACAGGTAAATGTTAGTTTAGCATAATATGACCGAATTAATTATCTTTGGGTCTAATTACACGGAAATCTGCGTCTAAAGGGCACCGGCGATATCATTCTTCAGTGATTAATAGCCAACGGTTGGCAAGGTCATTGAGGACAGGTCGATCCATTAGTGTTCATTATAATTTGCTGTTAGAAAATTTCGAAGGGCAAGCGAACGTTTTACAAACACAGACCTACGAAAATTAATAAATAAATTTCCTTAATTAAAAAAATTATCATCAACTTATTCAAGAAAATGTATTCATTCAAAAATGTATTAAGAAAGTTTTGAATATTGTAAAACCAACCCTTTATGAAAAATGGGATAAACTGGGTCATAGAGAACTTCCGATCTTATAGGAAATTAGAAAACTTAAAAATAAGGCTTGGCTAAGACTAAAAAAAAAAGTAGAAATTTTGACATTAGTGATTACTACGGTAATGCTGTAAAGCCCTGCTTTTTAATCCTACAGTATAAATAGAATTAAAAATGACTCAAAACAGTTATGGTCAAAATTAGAATCATGGGGCGTTGCGTTGTAAGTGATAGACTAAATTAAAATCTTTCTGACGAGATCTGCAATGCTACTCTCATTAATAATTACTTCATTGACTCTACGCCTAATTTAAATTTAACCAAGATTACATCTCTCACCTTCATAATTCTAAATATAAAAACAATTTACATTTTACATACAGACCTTCAAATATTAATAAAATTCAAGATGTTATTCTGAAACAAAAATCTCATAAAATGGGTTCAGATGGTATTTCTGGAAAAATGTTTCAATTGTCGGTTAAATGGGTATCGGCGCCACTTACACACAAAACATTTTTCATTAGAGATTGATCAGTTACCGAAACAATGGAAAGTTACTTGCATTAGACCATTACCAAAAAAGAAAAATTCAAAACAGTTGTCTGTTCCTCTCAAGATTGCTGAATCTGCTATTTTTGACCAATTGTTTGAATTCCTATAAATCAATCAGGTTTTCAGAAGGGAATTAGTTCTTTAACATTATTGCCTAATGTAACTGATGACATTTTGACAGATATCGACAATTCTCTGATTTCGTCTTTAACTTTATTAGATATGACTAAGGCATTTGACTCAATTGACATCAGTTGCCTTATTGCTAAATTTTATTATTATGGTATTATATATTGTGCTGGTTTTGTAATTACTTATACGGTTGAGAACAATATACTAGATGAAGTACGGATTCCTCGATAGATCAGTTGGTTCTGGTGTTCCTCGGGGATCTACAATATTAGGACCAGTTTTGTTTAACATGTTCACAGCAGAATTCCTTTGAATTGTAAACTAAATATGTACGCTGACGATCTACAACTCCTTTGTAGTTTTAAGCCTTCTAATTTAAATATTGCCACAGCAGTTATTAGTAATGACTTAATAATAATGACAATTAATTCATGACTGGATCTTACAAAATACTTTATTAGTTAATCCTAATAAAAGTCAAAACATTCTATTTGGACCATCAACTCAATTGCGAGGTCTGGATAACTTTAACGTTTTAATTAACAATGAAAATATTCCTGCAGCCAATGTTGTTAAAAATCTTTTGATTCATCGTTGACTTTTTCGAGTCATGTAACCGTTATCTGTAAGAAAGCTTTCTTATCATTAACACAGTTGCAATGCTTTAAAAAGTATCTAAATTCTCAGACCAACATTTTACTTACCGAATATTTAGTCTTATCTCATTTGAATTATGCTGATGTTGTCTATGGCCCCTGCCTTTCTCAAGAAAATAAACACCGTTTGCAAAAAATGCAGAATTGTTGCGTTCGTTTTATTACGAATGCCCCCCCCAGTTTAGTCACATAACTCCATATTTACGTTCCTTCAATTTGTTGAGCATTTCTGAGAGGAGACTTATTCATTTTGTCAGTTTTATACTCATTATTTTAAAGAATAACAAACCTACATATTTATGCGATAAATGTGGAACACATACTAAAAACTTGAGATCACGAAAATTCATTTTCGTATTTAGCTTCCTATGTTATTAATAATTTACCCCTCCAGTATCACAATTTGACAGTGACAACCGTTAAACATATGTTAAAAAATAATATACTTTTATCTGATTTGGTACCCTTTGATGAATGTAGGTTTGAACTGTATTTAATTGCGTTTTGTGTTCATTCTTGTCCTTTTTATCACTCGATTTATTGTATTTATTTGTTTTTAATCTGGTCTCTTTGCCACAGGAGGTGTTGTAAAACAACTTTGTTGATACACTTTCCTTTTGTAAAAAACGTTTTTATACTTCTTTTTTACAATAGATGTATTATTCTTATTATTAAATTTATTCCTGAATAAATTCTCAATGTAAGATCCTTAGATATCAACATGTATCCCAATGTCTGGTTTTTTGAATCAAAATACTCATAAAACTCCATTTCTCTGTACAACTTGCAAGAATCCAAATTTTTTACATATAACTTTATATATTTCAGTAAATAATTATTTGGGCAAAACTTATTATCTTGAGAACAGCTGAAGACACAAGGCTGATGTACTTTGTACGACAAATGCACATATATTAGTACTAAGAACTACTTAAAATAACTAGATAAGTATTCCTAGTTCATATTGTCTGAATTTATTTATTTGTCGCATAGTTTTCGTTTTTTTTTCTTTATTTTTTGGGTATTTTACCATCTGTCAAAATTTTTTTAAAATTACTGAAACAAACCCTTGCGCCAAATCAGTTACGGATTATTTTTATGAAAACACATCACTTATTTATATTTTCGTTTTAATAACTTTGACAGTTTATATTTGTTTGCTTTTATCTGTTCCGTAGCTAGAGATATCATACGATGGACAAAAAAATAGGAGAACGAATCTAAACTTAGACTTAATTTTTAATTCCAAGTAACATTTTCCCATTACATTTTTCTCGAAAATATCTCAAATTTGAAAAGTTTAATACCATTTTTTCAAAAAGCAGAACTTTTTATAAACAAAAATATTTTTTTCGTAAAATTGTTAATAAAAAAATTTCCACATTTGTAGAGAACTTAAAGGGACACACTGTATATTCGAATATATAAAAAATCGTTTTTAAAACAAGTGACTATGTAATAATAATTAAATAATTTTAATAATGGTCTTTTATCTTTCTTTTTTGATGGTTATTATACAATATCATGTTTTATGTCTTCAGAAAGGAAATAAACATTTCCGAAAGGTTGACAACAAACACAGTGTGTTTAATATACTAGCCCTCAGCACTGTTGATTTCATTCCCAAACATATCACTGGTTTATATATAATATAAGATAATCTTTGGATAATATCCAATGAAAAATCTTAATAGTTTGTTCTGAGAGTTTTATCCAGCTTACACTTTTCATCATATAGGCATTAAAAAACTGTATGTTCAAAGTATATATTAATCTTTTTCACGTTTCCTTTGTTATCGTAAAAGAGGTAGTTTTTTTTTAAGCAGAACTTTCATTGTACGCTCTTCCACTTCAAAGCATAGAATTTATTTGGTACACTTACGATTCACAATTTCTTTTGTACAGCTGAACAATTCTAGGGCCTCCAGATAGGTCTTTAATAAAAAAACATACATTAAACGAAGGTAAAATTTATGGATGTCAAATTTGTGTAGAGTAGATAGTGTAAAAAAAGTTTTGTGAATAGACATTTCCAATCACTTAACTATAGACTTAACTAAATTATTTAATAATGGAGAATATATTTTATCTATGTAAATAAAAATAATTAAATGCTGTTCGTTGGCAAGCGAATTACTTGAGAAAGGCTGGATCAATTCGGCTATTTTTTTTAATGTTCGTAATAGTACAAATAAGGTTTTTAAGGAAAGAAAAATAGGAAAAATAGCCCGGAATATTGAAAAATTCGGAAAAAAACTGCTTATCACAAACAAATTTATTGATATTTGGACAGGACAACGTTTGTAGGGTCAGCTAGTATTGCATAAATACAACTCATATAATAATTTTACAATTATATACCTTGTCTGTGCGGTAACTTCAAGAGGTTGTTCCTCGGATCATTTTAGATCGAAGATTCTTAATGGACGTAAGGTTCAAATATGCAGGGTGTCCCGGTACTTGATACAAAAAAGTCGAATACAAATAGATGAAATCAAAATAGTATCAGTACTTTATATAATTTTTATTTATACGGACTTTCGTTAACGTTACGGGTCCTCAAAGTTGAGAATTAAAAAGTTGTTTTTATTTACAGTCTCTAAACTATTAATTTCAGCATGATGCAAATGTTTCTGATGTTGTAATTTTATTTAGTCAGCTTGTTCTTGATGTTGTAAGTGAAACTTCATTATGCCCAGAACGCAAGGGAAGGGTTATGCCCTATGGTTAACAACCCAGAGTTTTTGCATAGATGGCGATAGCAATTAAAATGTATCAAAATTAAGTTCTCTGAAGAATTTGCCAACGATAATACCCTCTTGGTTCAACTCGATAAAATTAACAGTTTAGGAAGTATTTGGGATTTTATGTCACAGTGTACATCGAGCGGCGCCTCCACCATTTTTTGTTTTTAATTTTTTATTGGACATAATTGCTATGTTAGAACGGTATATATTAGCCCAGAAAATCTTACCGTCAGATGTAATTTTCAATAACAGTATTTGACAAACACACTTTACACATAACACAAAATAGAAATACAAAACAAGAATTGTTAAAATAAGTTAAAAAAATAGTTTAAAAGAAAGAAAACTATCTAAATACATTTTCAATATGGGCACCTTCCACCTCCACACACTTTTTAAGTGTACGAATGTTATTTGTTTGTATAACCTGTGTTTTCTATAAAAATTATTTCTTGCGTGAATTTTAGGACATCCTTTATAAAAGAAGTATGTATTTGGTATCATATTATACACTAAACGTACAAAGATTTTATCGTTGTAAACCTATATCTAAAAATGTGTATAATTATAGCACATGTGTTTTCAAAATCTACTTCGCTAAATCAGTATCGAAAATAATATTACATATAATTTGAAAAACCACAGATTTATACTGGAGATATACTGACAATTTTACAAACCTGTTAAAAAGAGAAAAAAAAGTTGTTGTAATAGTAAATTCAACATCTATAAAAGAAACTATTTACTTAATACATTCATATATCAGAAGGGTGTGGTTTTAATTTAATTAATTTAATTTAATTTAATCAGTATCTATTTAATCTTTAGATGAAAATCCTATGGGTACTAATAGACCGTGGTATGTTCTATATTTGAACTAATTCAGAGGACAAATATATTTATTTCTGAGTTATGATTTTAACATAAGTTTAACACGGTCTTTATATCTCATACCGAGTCCCAAACAGCGTACCACTACTTAGGTAATTAAAACAAGTTCACAACACGCAAAACTTAGACGCTAATGTTTGTTTCAAACGTTTAACCGCAACATAATTTAGATTTAGACATTTTGTGGGATCATTTTGCCCTGTTTGTTGCAGATTCATTATATTCATGAGATTTTGTCTTTCGCTGTGTAACAAAACGGGCTTTGCATTTTCGGGGAGAAAGTGCCTTTGTGTAGGAATGTTTTAATTAAATTTTCCTTAAATTTTGCTTTCAAAGACGACAAAAATTTGACGCGGCCATGAATTGACATTAAAATTTCATAATCGTACTTACTTACTTTTATACAAATAATTGCGTTCGTTAAAGTAAACAGATAAATAAGGCTCAATAAATAAATATAATTCGAGGAGAGTTGGATTTTTATTATAAAATGTAAAAGTACAGAAAATATTAGGAACGAGACAAATCAATTACACTGAGTATTTTTTTTATTCAATAATTCAGTGACGATTTATGCAATAATATAAAACAAATTGTGGAGAGTAGTCGGATCATTTTGACAAATATAATAATATACTTTTATTAATGCACTACATTTCATCATCTACGTTTTTATCATGAAAATTTTTACAAGATCTATTTTGCATTAACCTCAGTCCATATGCAACATCCTATCATAGGATTTGTCTGCGTCGACAAAACGTTAGAAATAAAGTGTATCCACACTACAGGGATTTGTTGTTAGTTGTTAGCATAATGTCTCTAATGCGATTCATCATGGAGGAAATACTGTTGTGGTCTAATTCTGCTTTTTTTTAATTAGAAAAGGCAAATTAAACAGTCTAAACAGAAAACTCTCGATGGCCCGGAATATGGTTATTCAAAAGACAAACGTTTCATTCGTGTGCCCCTGCTGACTTAGAGACCACACTAGGTTATCTGCATTTTGAATCGCCGAATTCGAATCTATCTATCGTTTTTCTCTAACAACCACAGAATTTGAGTAAATCACTAAAAATGGTTAAAAATCCCGAAAAATCATGAAAAAGTCGACTTCAGTAATTAATGATTTGAAATGAATTGTAATAAAATTTTAATAAATAATGTTATGCATATATTCTAATGCATTGAAAAAATGTAAACTATGTCACAAACAACTTACTTCACATAAAATTGTGTTTATCTTTCAGTTCATTTGTAAATCCACGAACATCTATACAGTACACTAAAATCGTGTTCCTATTCAAAACTTTCGAAACTCGTTTTCTCGATCCCTGTAAAGAATTGATTTATTTCCTAATACTACCAGCTTTCGACACTTCAGTTCCACAACCAAAAATTCAGCTGCTTCTTTTAAGAAACCCTGAAAGAAATCGAAGACATCAGGGCATATAGGATGTTAATCTGATGGTTGTTGAAATGAGAAACTAAAAACACTAGCTCTAAAATAGGCTGAAACCCACTGCGCAGGTCGTTTGAGTACGTTACAAATGTAAGACTTTATAAGATCCAAGTAATTTTTTTCATAACATTGCCAATGCCCGTCAGCGGACCTTTCCACAATTTTTTGGGATATTCAGCCATTTACTCAAGTAGTAGTGCTACAGTAAACCTAATGACGGATCAGGATTCATCACGTCAAAGTACATACAGGTGGCCTAGTGAAGACTCCAAAATGGGTACATAACGTACACATACAGGGTTCTTCACGGTAAGTGGCCTATTAGACGTTTCTGAGGAACCAAAGACAATATGACTCCGAAATTTTATTTACGGGGGTTATCGGATATGTTCTCTTCAATTAAAATAATGCCATTAATGTAGCATTTCCGGTTATATCGGAAGTAGCTGTCAACTTCGTTATTTTAAATAATGGAACATCCTATACATTATTGCATTATCGACAAGATAAATTAAAAATAAGTCAAAAATGTTAAAACTTCCCTGTACCTAAATCTAACCCTTTTCGAGATAATCGTCTTTTTACAAAAATTTTGACAGATGCAAGCGTTTTGAAAATTCCTTATATTTTTTTCGTTCTGGGAGCTTTCACTTGCTTTTCGGAATAACAAAACATAAGATGCACTACTTTCCGCTATCAAAATTACCTGAACAAAATTATACTAAGGGCCCATTTTTCACGTTACATTCTGAAAACGACAAAACTGTTTAAATTCAAATGGAACACACACACACACATCTTTCTGCATCATATTATAGAAAATCCAATCCATTTGCCTTGAAAGGCAAATATTGGTACTGTCATTCAGTATTTGCTCGACAAGAAAAATGCAAAATAATTATTCTAATGAAGATGTTTTGATTTTTTTTTATATCCATGGAACATTCACCGTGAATCAAAATTATTAGCTGTATTTCTATGATTTGGTATTTTGCAACTGAAACAGAACAATTAATGAAATAATTTCGGTTGGTTTTCTTAGAATTTTTCTCTAATTTTTAATGTCGTAAAAGTTTTTTAAGAATATCAAAGACAATAGGTAAATAAGATAATTTTAAATAACTAGTAAAAAATGCATTATTATAATTTTATGATATTTGGAACGAAGTTGAGAGGAAACTATAATTTAAATTTTGGTTACTTTACGTTCCATTGTTTTCTTAATGAAAGGATGCTTACTTGCTCTTTATTGTATTTGCAGTTGCTAATAATAGTATGCCAGTGGAAGGAAGTTTTATTATAGGTATTACTTTTGTATAAATATAGGTACCCCCTCATTATTTAAAAGATGCAACAAACTTGAAACAACACACTTTATTAATGCAATCATGAAAAAAATACATCAATGTTCTACAAAGAACGCTATTGTATGTAGATGGCAGAGTTTCATTCGCATCTAATTCTTGAAATTTTGCAAAATACCAAATCATAGAAATGCAGCTAATACTGATTTATGTCCGTCCCATGGATATAACATAAATTCTAAATATCTTCATTATAATAATTATTCTGCATTTTTCTTGTCGAGAAAATACTTGATACTTGTAGAATACTGAATGACAATACTAATATTTGCTTTTCACATTTATTGATATTTTAACGTAATATTCTTGAAAATGTAAGTAAACCGCAAATATCTGAGAAAATTTAAACTGAAACCCCTACAATGCCTATATTGGTGAAAAGACAGTTTGATTTTCTATAATATGATGCAGAAAAATACAGGGTGTTCCATCTGAATTTAAAAAGTTTTGTCGGTTTCAGGTTTTCAAAATGTAACGTGAAAAATGAGTATAATTCTTCTCAGGTAATTTTGATAGCTGAAGATAGTGCATCTTATGTTCTTTGTGTATTGCGAAAAGCAAGTGAAAGCTCCCAGAACGAAAAAAGATGTAAGGAATTTTCAAAACGCTTGCATTTCTCAATTTTTTTGTAAAATGACAATTATCTTGAAAACGGTTAGATTTAGGTACAGGGAATCTTTAACATTTTTGACTTATTTTTAATTTATCTTGTACAGGGATCCCCATATAATTAGACTATGCAGTTTAAAAGTCGAATAAAAACTTTCTGATCAAAGTAAATTAACTTTTTAATGGACTAATATGTAGCTAAATTTTATGGGATTTATAACGAAAATAAATAATAAGTCAATTTTTAAAGATCATGTCTTCCAAATGCCCTCCTTCCACTTCAATGCAATTTTGAATTCTAAGTTCAAAATTTTGCATCACTCGACGCAGCAAATCTCCATTTATTTCTGCAATTTTATTTTGAATCTGCTCTTTCAACTCCAGAATTGTTGCTGGACGACTTGCATAAACTTTTTGCTTCAGGTATCCCCAGAGAAAAAAATCTGGGGCCGTTAAATCGGGAGATCTCGGGGGCCAATTCAAATTTCCAAATCGGGAAATTATACGGCCATCAAAAAAATCTCGCAAAATCCTCATAGTGTTTCTGGCTGTGTGAGCTGTAGCTCCATCTTGTTGGAATAATATGGCACCATTTAGTAGTCCCCGTCTAGTTAGTTCGGGGATAAGAAACGTTTGCAACATGTTTATGTAGCGCTCGGAATTAACTGTAACAGGACGGTTATTTTCATCCTCAAAAAAATAAGGACCGATAATTCCAAATGATGCTACACCACACCACACAACGACTTTTAGACTGTGGAGGTTTTTGGTAAACAGTTCGTGAGGATTTTCTGCTCCCCAGTACCTAAAGTTTTGCTTGTTAACAACACCGTCCAAATGAAAATTTGCTTCGTCGCTCATTAGCAAATTATGTATTCCTCCATGGTGCTGATTTAAAAATTCTTGACAAAATGTCAACCTCGCTTCTTTATCTGTATCACTGAGGTGATGCGCCATTTGGTATTTATAGGGGTGAAATTTTAAATCTTTATGCAGAATTCTGTGGAGACTTCCCTTGGATATTCCTAGGGCAAGTGATTGCCGATTAGCAGATCTCTTAGGGCTTCTTGTGA
>NW_019416806.1:1066242-1070265 GCF_000390285.2 Anoplophora glabripennis
TTGGAAATCCGTTTTTGTTTCATTTCAGGACAAAAAGAAGAACACTTTCTCAGGCAACTTTTTGCCCTCTATCGCATGGCATAATCAATTTTTATATGTAACGTTTCGTCTCTCCAGGACCATCATCAACTTTATTTTTTTAAATACGTCCCTGGAAATTTTATTACATTTTTTGCAAGCCTTAATGACCCCCAATACTGTACTGCCTCAGCCCGAAACAGATTCAGACGTTTTGTCTCGAAAAATTAATCTTTGTAAAAACCTGTATATGATTTTTCGCAGTTTTTTCAATAAAAACTGCCCAATATCTCAATGAAGATGCATTTTTTCGAAAAAAAGTTTCAAAGAATAGTCATTTAAAATTTTTCCTAAAAAATTGTTGCTATGAAATATTTCGATTTACTAAATAGTTTTCCCGTATATTTTTTTAAATGCAATCCAAGTAATTGATGATACTGAGGATAATATTGATGATCCAGCAGATAATAATAATAATAATAATAATAATAATAATAATTTATTCGTAGAAAATACAGATAAAAAGTAAATCAATATTAAAAGCTATACGAATAAACAATACTTGATAAGTTTACACTTGTTTCAAGAACATAAAGTAAAATATGAACATACATCACAAAATGCCTATCACAGAAAAACATCAAACATGTATATAATAAAACAAAAACAGGAAAAAAATAAATACATAATATATAGGGTGTTCTATTTAAAATAACGAAGTTGACAGCAACTTCCGGTATAACAGGAAGTGCTACGTTGATGGCATTGCTTTCATTGAAGAGGACATATCTGATAATCCCCATAAACAAAATTTATATTGTCTTTGGTTTCTCTGAAACTTCTAATAGGCCACTTACCGTGAAGAACCCTGTATACTGTAATAGCGCAGTTACAATTCGCCATGTAAATGAGTCCAGCAAGTCCAGTTGTTTTCAAGATTAAATATATTTATGGAGAAATAAATTTTTATTCTCCATTCGAATCCTCTCTCCATCCCAGTCCATTAGAAATTACCTTCGAATGGATTGGGCAACATTGGATCGTGACACTTCTAAACTATAAAGACACAAATCTGAATTTATCATTAAATATTAATGTGTGATGAAAGTTTCCTTCACACCGCTTTTTTTTGTCAAAATTGGAATAATGTAAGTAATTATTTAAAGGTGGATTCTGTACCTCAAACGATTGCCTTGGTTCTACAAATAATGGTGAGCATCAGTCACATTAAGCAGAAAAAAACAACCTATAAACACTTTGTTACAGTCATTCAAGTATATATTAAAAATAAATGAAATTAAAGTATTGAAATGAAGTATGCGACTGTGTTCAATTTTTCATTGTGCTACCCGTATAAATCGATATTATTATTAGTACAAAACGATTCCTCAGATATAACCAAATTTGATTTTTATTATAGGCTTCCGGTTATAAAATTAAAAAGGTGGAGGTAGATTTTTTAAAGAAATTGTATTAACGATTTGTTGTAACTAAAATTAGTGTAATATGTTCATTATTTGCGGCTCTAAAAACTCCTCTGTATAAATAAAAGTATGGGTATCCTAACATTTAATTTAATTATTTTACTTTGGCGTAATCGTTAATTTACAAAGTATCAAAGTTAGATACACTTTTACCGTTAATTTTGGTTTTACATTAAGTTATCAAATACTGTAGAAAATTTATTTTTATCTAGTTCTTAAAAAAGGATTAATGTAGCTTATCTACTCCTAGCATCTTCACATTTATTGTAAATATCCACAATTAAGCAATACATACCAAAAGAAGAAATATAATTATAATAGTAATAAATAACTATATAATTATCTCCGTCTCTAGAACACTATTAAGAAAGGAGTTTATAAGAGTAAATTTTATATTAGAGACGATTTAGAAAATAAAATTAGGTAGGCATCTGGCGAAATCAATGGGCAAGAAATAAGAAAAATAATAGTAGGGTGGAAAATACATAGAGGGGAAGTTGATTAATTGAAATGGAGAGATTTTCTTAGTCATTTAATGTTCCTATCCAGATTCCTATACTGAATTATTATTAGCAACCAAATAAAAAATCGAAAAAATAAAAGGAAAACATTACCTATCTTCAATAGTTTTTAAGTTAACGGACTATCCGTATCTAGAACATTTTTAAAGATATTACATTCAAATTTCATAGAGAGATCCTAGAGACGCTAGATTATAATATATTAACTTTTAAAAATTCTATCACATTTTTTCTATATCCACCCACTTATGACTAAAGTCAAATATAGTTATATCAAAATAATTGCTATGCAAGTACCTAATTATTTTAAATTAAAGATTTACAAGGATAGCTCCATGAAAAGTGAAACACAGTATATTAGAAGTAAAATGCATAAGAATTAACGTATTATTTGTTCCAGGGAGCCCTCCAGGTAGTGTTGAAAGTTTTGGCGAAATTTGGACTTTTCGTTTTGGGTGGCACAGCCCTGCTTGTGATAGGGGGAATTTTTACTACAATATTATGCCATTTGACGCCGATTTGTGTGATTTCGTTCCCCGCTTTCGGTGGGCTCGACAAGGAGTCGGTGAGATCGTTGATGACACCTGATAAAATTTCAGCAGCAGCTGCTCTGGTCCAGGATGCTCTCGGAAAGTATCAACGACTGCAGAGAGCCACGAAAACTTAGGCCATTGATAAAGTGTTCTGTTCCATATTTATTATTATCTGCCAAATGAAAAGTTAACGGTATCCTCGTATGGTTAAATAAAGGTCAGATGAAAGATAATCGTTTCTAAATAGAATTGCAACACCGACTAACTCTTAAAGAATATGACTTTATCGAATGTACTTAAATTGCAATTATTTTATCAATGTTATGTTTTATAAGATTTTTAATATGTAGTTAGATATTTGTATTCTATATTCATCTATAAAATTTAAGCAGTTTGCTAGTTGAAATTTTATTAATTAGGAGAGATATAAGACTGAACAAATTTAAGATTTTAATCAAATAAGTGTATTAAAATAGATATAAGAAATTTAAATAAAAAAAAATTTAAATTTGAACTCGCATTCCTTTCCTATAATACATTCTTTTCTTTATGCTACTATAGTCTAGAAAAACATTAAAATCAGCAGCAAAAAATATGCAAAAATGATCTTCCAGTTTAAGTGGTTCTTAGACATCGGAAACCTTGTGGCGGCATGCGGCAGTCAAATAAATAAACAGTAGTAAATTATATTATAATAGTAAGCGGCAATATGCAGTGTAGTAGCAGAAATAGGATAAATATATATATATATATATATATATATATTTAAAAGTTAAATAAACTTAAATCAAAATCCCAATTTGTTTCATCCTGTCCCTGTTTATCCTCACTGAGCAACTGTTTTGCTGCCTCCAGCAAAGCATCCAAATTACTTTCTGCTGTCACATCCTGTCTTCGGGGCGTCAATTCCGGAACATTCTAAATTCTACAAGTTGAGAATAACGTTTCAAAATAAGTCGATTGGAGATTTTGATACCTGGAGGTCATTACCTATTTTAAACTGTTCCGATTATGAAGATGCATACGCAGACGCACTCATAGCATAAACTCCACATTTTTGCCGCAGTCCTCCAGATTGACTGGTATCAACAACAACAACATACGGTTCAGTAGCGCAGCTCCTTCAAGAATTACAACCCTACCACAATTGTATAATATTCAAGTTTTTATCAGGAAAGAAAGGGACTAAAAACACACTTTTGTTCAATATATCATAGTCAAGTGT
The DNA here is from genome assembly GCF_000390285.2 of Anoplophora glabripennis. Taxonomy (NCBI): domain Eukaryota; kingdom Metazoa; phylum Arthropoda; class Insecta; order Coleoptera; family Cerambycidae; genus Anoplophora; species Anoplophora glabripennis. The sequence continues at coordinate 1,070,024 of NW_019416806.1, forward strand.
AGCAGTACGTGCTTTTAAAGAGAGCGTAATGTCTGGTAGGAAGCCAATCGAAGTAATGCCAAATTCCGTTCCTGAGGACGAATGCTGGGGACCGCCTGAAAAGGTTTGTCGAATATGTCGAAAGCGAGAACGAAACGTTATTTTTCTACCTTGCGCCCATGTGGAAGTCTGCTGGATTTGTGGAATGCATATAAAATTTTGTACTTTATGTTATAAAGAACTTTCAGCAACAGTTCGAATAT
>NW_019416806.1:1074824-1086783 GCF_000390285.2 Anoplophora glabripennis
ACCCTGTAGATCGAAAAGGAGCAACATTCGGATAACGCATATTTGGCTTAATCGCTCTATTTTGATGTCAGCAACATGCCCTTAAGTTCTGTCCCATTATTAATTAATCACCCTGTATACTGCTTTTTTGACTAAAAATGGACTTGGGCAATTTGCATCTTAGAATGACGAAAAGTAAATTTTATTTGTTTGCTATTAATATTAAGCAGGGCCCTGTCGTAACCACTTAGTAGATTGATTATGTTACGAATTGTTAAAAGGATTTAACTCTTCCATTCAAGATTTAAATTTGCAAAAAAAATGTTTTCAGATAACTAATAATTGCCGTTTAAAATAAAACAAGTATTTGATATTAACATTTTCTTTATTGTAAAATACATGCTGCGGTTTATTTTCTAACAAATATTGTAATATAAAAAAATATATAAGACATATTACATTCCTTCATTTATTGAGTTCCTAGAAGGATTCAGGTAATGCCATTTGCGGAAATGTTTTGGTTATAAAATTAAATTTTATTTAATTTGGTTATTATAGTAGATGAGATTATAAGGATTAAGATTTCTTAAACGTACCCTGCCCCTTCTCTTTGAAACCAGGTAAAAAGGGTACCTTTTGTCGTTCAGTCCTGCCATATCCGTTGACAGAATACTTACACATTATTTTCGATGTTGGTGTAGTGTGGTTTTTTGAGTAATACAGTTTTATAATGGATATGAAAAGCAAAAGAATTTCATTTTGTTTTTGTCTGTTGATGCAGTGTAGTTTTAGTAATATGGTTTTACAGTGGATAAGAACAGGAATCGGAATCTGGTGAGTGGATCTATTTCATATATGTCTAATTTATCTCGCACGTATGCGAAAATTAGTCATAATTAACATACGTTTTACACATTTTCCAGTTATGCAATTAATTTATTAATTGATTTAGTCTACTGTCAAATTGTTCTTTATGGAAATTCATCATTGAAGTTCAAAAAAAAAAAAATCAAAAGTTACGGAGTTATTTCCTTCCTTAAATTAGATGTATATTTAATTTCATAAAATTATAAAAATTATCGATGTAAATTATAATAATCAGCGAATCGGTATCCATATACAACAGTAAACCGTTGTGACCGAAACTGCTTGTCACAAAAAAATTACATAATACGACGTACAATCGTACAAATATCATACCAAATGTTATATGATGCAAATTGTGGACTGTATTTCGCCAGCGTTAACCGTTCACATGCGTTACCTACAACCACTTCTTGTCTAATCTATGATTGCTTGTGAGATTTAAAATTCAGGATATCTATATATTAAATGATCACCCTTACAACTAATGCAAAGTTTGTTATTTACTTCAGTAGTAGCATACACGCTTGATTTATTTTTCGGTTTCATGAATTGTGATTGCTTTTTATCGTCAGTCTCATATTTATTTACTTCTAGTTGTTGTAAGACTTCACATTTCGTTTTCAGAAATTTGTTCATATCTGCCCACGTTGGCAGCTCGCCCTGTATTTCTACTGATTCCAATCGCGACGCGTGATAGGATCAAATTTGCTAGCGATTATGTATATGACAATTGTGTCCCACTCGTCGGTTTTCCAACCTATTGAATTTATTGACTTTATTTTTTTGTTGATATTATGAAAAAGCTGCCTTAGTTTCATACGTGATTCCTTAATTAACGGTGGCTGTTCAAAAATTGCTTTTAGGTGATGGTGTATGATGAGCCGTTTGTTTTCATACCGCTCGCAAAGCAAATCCACGCGATTTTATAGTTTGCGGCCGATACCGTGATTGACTGTATTATATGACTTGCCTTACCTTCTAGCGCTGATTTTAACTAATAGTACTTTTGTATGTCTGAAATGCTGTTACTTACAATCTTATATCATTCTAATACAAGAACCCTATATACAGGGGCTTGTTGTAATGGACTTAAAAATTGATCGAGCGATTAGAGCAGTGGTTCCCAACCAGAGACCACAAGATTAAAGTACACGAATAAGTAACAATCAGAATAATAATAGAAAGAGAGGTCCGATGCCGTCGGCTGTGACCTTGAACGTATTTTGTTCTATGTAAAACCAGGGTCTGCCTCAGGTATATTTTCAAATATTTACGTTGCGTGACAAGCATAGGGTTGATATTACGGTTAAACAATACATATTATATGAACCCATTAACGCCGGATTTAAATTGTTTTTAAATTTTTTATTTGTGATAATGGGGATTGAAAGGTTATAAGCGACCATTAATTATGGGAACTTTATTTTATAATTTGCTGTACCCATTTAACCACGCTAGGCGCTTGCGCTATCTATTATTAAATAATGTTAACTAATAGTGTTATATATATGTAAACATTTATTGTTTGTATTTAAAAGCAATGGAATGCGAGAAAAAGTATCCAGTTTTTTGTACCGACACTATCGCTTCTTTGCTAGCCACCAATACAGTATGTAGTAGGCTTTTGAACAATAAACGGGGTTTAATAAACTAATCACGACTTTTGTTTCTAAAGTTGTTTTTGGCTATTCACATTAATACCAAAACATAACAGTTACGAACAATGAAAACTAAAAATAAAAACAATTTCGACTCTAAATTATTTCATCGTCATAATTTAAATACATAATATTCGTAACGCAATATAAAAGAGGTAGGTTAGATTAATTATTTCATTTATAAGCAACAAAATATTCAAACAATAAAGTTCTATGCACTTGGCACTTTTGCTGAATGGCTCTTTGTATTAAAATAATGCAATATGACATAACCGTTCGAAAGGGTCGGAGGTTTAATATGTAAGGGAAACTAAAAAGTTCTAGTGGAGATGAAAAGTAGTCTTGCAAGTGATAAATAGTGACCAAAGTGCATTAGATCTCCCATGCGCCATGAAGCTAGGAATTGACTAAGATTAAGATAAGACAGAGGCTTCATAAACGATTACAAGCCACGTGACCTCCGAGCTTAGGCAACCAACATTGCACGGCTGGTACTGTCAAATAAAAATACCTGAATCTTAGTATCACCAATATTAATTATTCGTTTACAATTAACAATTACAACCATTACGTCCACGCTCGAGATGCGATTGCTGATTTGTTGAATAAAATCTCGTGAAAAATGACATCAATCACTACCCAGTGAAATGAAATGTTATGTTTTAATGTAATCTTGACTTTATTGTTTTAATAATTTTTAATTTTACCGAAATTTAATTGCCAAGGTGAAGAATATAAAATTACTCTTCCAATTAAAATTACTGGCCACGTGGCTTGTAATCATTTATGAAGGCTATGTATGTCCCAGTCCTCCAGATGGTAGTTTAAGTAAAAATAATGTTTTTACCTTAATAATATTTTAATGTACAATAAATGTTTTTGCTTTTGTTAAAATCCATTCTGCAACATCGGAGCAACATTATCCCAAAACTTTTTGAGATATGAAGTTTTCATAACTAACTTATCACTTTGAAAATTAGTTTTACTAATTTTTTCACATAATATTTCATAGAAATATACAATTTTTATTTTTCCAATTTTAGAAAATCGGACAATTGTGCAATATTAAAACAACGAAGCTTATTACAAATTACGTTACAAATTTACTCCCAAAGACTTTTCTATATTCTATACTATCTATATTGCTATATTTATTTTTATATCTCTATTAGACACTGATTTGAATTTATAACGAAGATAGGTGTTTTAGTAGTACTCCTTTCATCAAATTATCCGGAAAAGTAACTATCCCTCGACTGAGAGAATACGTCGATCAAGCTAGATTATTTATCTATAAACTGGCGGTAAAATCATTTATCAAGGCACTCCGGCAAAAGTTCAAAATATTTTTTTTGTTCAGAGAACTAATGATATTAGAAATGATTGATGGTATAAAATTATAACTTTAAGTAGAGATCTTATATTTTAAATTTATTAACATGGAGAAGATTGTTCTTTAATTAGGTGTAAATTTTACATTATTTAAATAAAAAATTAGAGCTTCAAAAAATCATTTTCTAGATGTGTGATTTAATATTTTGAAGGGGTAAATCTATAGGTTTTATATTTTATAAAATCAATATCTATGTTAAAAAAAATGCGTTTTATTAACATATATATTAATTCAGATGATTTTTTTCTAGTTTCTGTACTTACGTAATATTAGAAACCATAAACTTCAGCCGTACGAAGCTCTATACAATAAAATACTTTATTATTAGTTATAAAAGGCAATATTGAGTCCATTAAAGTTTGTTATGATAGAATTTCCAGAAGAAAAGGATTGGGAAATATTGCCTCAGTGGTAAGGGTTTATACTTATTTCACGGTGCAATATATTATTATTTGAACATACTTACCTACTTCTACTTGAAAGAAACATCTTCAAAAAACACTTTACTTTAATATTTGGATTGCTGCATGAAAATGTTCAGTAGTGGTAGTTCTGTTCAACAATTTATTTTTCAATTCAATTCGTTTTATGTTCAATCTCCTGAGATTTCATAAATTTCTCTTATAGTTCTAATTTTTGTTGTCACATGTTTACTAAGTCACACTTAACAGTCTTTTTACCGCAAACTGTCTTGGATCAAATTCTTAAGATGTATATCCACTGGCATACGTATGGTGAACACCTCGTATGCTGTTGCAAATCGTGCCCGTCATCAGCTCTACAACTACAAAAACGATTTTGTTTTGCTGGAAAATATAATATCTAATACTGTACATACTATCACATTTATACAGGGTGTCCCATAAACACATGATCAAAAAGGTACTGCGACATTATATGGCTCAAAAGAAGACGATTTGGTCTAACTTCCATTAAGAAATAATGTCTGGTTCCTCTGCTATTGACTGTCAAAGTTCTTGTAAAAAAATATGTTTTTTTTTGTAATATCTGGAGAATGTTATTATGAATTATAATGAAACTTGCTGTGGACTTGTTCCTAAGTAAGACTCATGTTTTGATAAAGCAACCGCATCCATCCACCTTGGGCTAGTGGTAAATTCTTGAGTGTCATGGTACAAGAATTACCAGAACTTTTTATTTGGTCGTTGGAATCAATTCATTTTATTTTTATTGATGCATCAGTCCTTTTTCGAGATTTTCGTGCTCTTGGTAAAATCTTGTAGCAGTCATAAATTTTACGCAATAAATGTTTCCTGTTTCGTTGCGACTTACCAATTTTAGATGTATCGCAGTAAATCTGCTCTTTTGCAAGAAGCAGCTTTCTCTAATAATAATTGCCAATTCTTTTACCTAGGATATCAATATTGAAAATAAAATGGTCGCAATTTTAAAGTCTGTCGCAATGCGACGGATTGAATATCATTTTACTACATTAGATTTATTTTTTGTTAACACTCAAAAAATATAAAGACGTACTCAGGAAAGACATAATTCTCTTTATTGAAACTGAATGATAGTTACATAGATACGATAGATGATGGTGGAATTACAAGACATGTTCGATATGCCCCCCATTTTCTTGGATGCATAGCTGGATCTTTTGATTGCAATTGAATTGAGCCCTCCTCAACATTTTTGGATCATTCCGAATTACGTCTGCCTCGTTTTGAATTCTACGCAATAATGCTTCCTGTGATTCCACAGGAGTAGCGTAAACTTTATTCTTCAAGGCTCCCCATAGAAAAAAAATCTAACGGCGTTGTCGGGGGAGCTGAGGGGCCTTTCGACAGGAACATCTCTCCCTCTTCTTCCGATCCACTTGTGTGGAAAAGTATTATTTAAATGTGCAGTTACATTTGCACTAAAGTGCGGAGGAGCACCAACGTGCATAAACTACATCTGAACACGAAGATTGAGAGGAACATCTTCCGTTATAACCGGAATGGTATTTGTCAGAAAATTGAAATAATTTTCGCTACCTATTCAAGAAATAAGGACCCAGGAGGATGTCACCGATGATCCCAGCCCAAAAATTTATTGGAAATTACACCTGAAAGTGGTTACTATGCCTCGCATAAGGGATTTCTGGTAAAACCAGCTTCATCAGTGAATAAAATTCGGCTGGTGAAATTTGGATCACGTGCCCGCGCTCCTTAATAAAAGAGCAAAATTGAAGTCTTCTCTCAAAAAGGTTGGTAGAAGCTCCTGAATAGACGTCGCATGATAAGGATGAAGGAGCTGTTGTCTTATGATGCGATTAATTGCACTTTTTGGTATGCCAAATTCCACTGTCAGACGGCGAGTAGGTACTGATATTTGGATCTTCATCGACCCTATTTAAAACGTCTCCCTCAGCGGCTGAATTTCGTACTTGAAGACGACCCACATGGTCAACGGCTCGAACATCAAATTGCCCAGTCTCCCACAAACTCTTTTCAATCCATCTAAATTGGTAATCTGGAACTCGTCGATTTGGGTATCACGCCGCGTAGACGCGTACACTCCCGCCCAAGTTGTCTCCGCAAAACCCTAAGACTTTGATCAGTAGGTCACCTCTTCATTAGAAAACACCATTCGAAACGAATGTATCGAACTGTCCGACTAACGTCAAAAGATTGATAATTCATTTATTATAAAATGACATCATCGCTTACTACGATAGTAGTAATTGCAGTGAGTATTTGTTGTACTTGAGTAGTAGTGATAATGATTGTCTAAAATTGAAAACATTTTTTTGCGTAAAAACTATGAATGCTACAAGATTTTACCAAGAGCACTAAAATCTCGAAAAAGGACTGATGCATCCAGCGACCAAATAAAAAGTTCTGGTAATTCTTGTACCATGATACTCAAGAATTTACCACTAGCCAAGGCGGATGGACGCGGTTGCTTCATCTTACCACAGACAAAATAGCTATCGCCACAGACCGCTCCTGGAATAGACCAACAGTTTTAAATTTCCGAATTGCCGGTAGAGTACACCACCAGCAGAATTTTAGGAAGAATCAAATACAGCGGCCCGCATACCTAAGCGTATCCTAGCAACATATAAACAAGACTTTGGTAATGTTGCCAGGAGTACTTACGGATTTCTTTTGTACACTTTTTTATCAATATCTGNATATAAATATATATGATCAAGCCGTGTGCCGGTCTATGCGCACAATATACAATGCTACTGACTGCCACAAAAGCACGTGCCATATACTCGACCAAACAAAGCGTAAAACAAACTCGCATATGCACAAACGACAATGAAACGCACGGCCGACCTCCCTCGGGAAAAAAATCTGGTTTATTCACCAGCAGGGCTGTCTTTACAAGGTATGAGGCCCTAGGCCCAAGTATCGATGGGGCTCCCAATAAATGTAGAAAAAACAAATCAAATCTTTCGAATATCAGAAGCTGAAGTAACCCTATCGTTGTAATTCATTTTTAATAGAAGCTTAGGTCATAATAACTTAATAAGCACATAAGCAACTATTTCAAATGGCACCGGACAAACTTATTTAAAAATAACCCTACATCATTTATGAAATAATTTTTTTAGGATATTTGCTGTAGATAAAATAATTATGTGTAAAAACTGAATTATTTTTGTGTAAAGTTTGTCCAGTGTCTTTCAAATTTACCGCGAGCTCTGCTCTAGTAGTGCGCACATGCGTAATGTAAGTTTTGACGATATAATTTCTGATTTCGGTCATAAAAAATCAAGAAAAACATTGTATTGTTACATTTCTATATTATGCAGGGTGTCCCAGAAATCCCAGAATAAAGTGTACAACGGAAGATCACAGATTCGTGGACTCAAAATAGGCAGATTTAGGCTAATTCACCTATATCCGAAATCGCTTAGTTTGGCTGCTAGATAGCCTTAAAGTTCGTGAAAATTTTTTGAATTTTGTAAATAACTCGAATACGTATTATTCGATTTCGATTATTTTTGGGGTGTGGACTTTTGCTTTCAATCTACACATTTTGGTGTTATACAGAGTGTTTTTTAAAACTTACCACTCCTAGAAAATTGAGTATGGTGACAACTATTTTTTATTCTTGGCTAACTTCATTAGTTATACAGGGTCTTTTGAAATAATCGCCAGTTTACATTAACCTCTCTATCTCCGTTGTCATTAATTTTAGAAGAAAAAAGTTTGAACATTATTTGTTCTATTTTTTATGAGGAAGCCACTGGCAAATATCATTGTTTTTCCGATATTACATAAACAGAGGTTTTTTAAATAGAGGGGCTCGTGTAAGATTTGGCCCAAATTTTTTACGGGTTGGTATTTTCTAATTTAATCAGTAAAATTTGATAGATCTGAGTCTATGAAAAAGGTAATGTTTTACTTATACCGAAAAGGTAATCTGTTTTCGAGAAAAATCTGTTTAAATATGTTATAACACTTTCCAAAGTGTGCTTTTCCAAGCACTTTTCACGTTGTTTATTACAATGTATAATGATTATGATGACATATCAAAATTCATAATGGTACATGTAGCCATCTTAGCTATTGAAGACAATTTTTTTGAAATTTATTAGGTACCTACCTAATGCAATGAATGCTTAATTAAATCCGGTTTCCTCGGAAATGGAGCATTATATCGAAAGAAATAAAGAGTACATTTTAGTTGGCTTCTGAATTTGAAAATTTCGACAAGCAAAAAAATTGGGGCAAATTTTAGACAATGAACTCCCAATTCAGACGCCCCTAACTAAATTTTTTGAAAACTTTTATGATGATTTATTTCTATTTTTAATGAGCGTTCATGGTATCAAAATTCATAATTTTCCAACAACCCATTTCGGAAATATTAGAAAAAAAAAGAATTTTTTGAGGCCCCATTTAGAGGAGCATAGGAAGCATTTCTCGACCCATGTTTATATGAAAAAAATTTCTTATTTTTGGCAATATAATCAGGTGGTAAATTATTAGACACTAATTATGAGACACCCTGTATATATTTCTTATATATTTTCTGGAGATTTCAATTAAAATAAGTTTTCTTCAATAGTTACTGTTATATATATGTAAACATTTATTGTTTGTATTTAAAAGCAATGGAATGCGAGAAAAAGTATCCAGTTTTTTGTACCGACACTATCGCTTCTTTGCTAGCCACCAATACAGTATGTAGTAGGCTTTTGAACAATAAACGGGGTTTAATAAACTAATCACGACTTTTGTTTCTAAAGTTGTTTTTGGCTATTCACATTAATACCAAAACATAACACTGGCGACGAGGATTTTTAAGTATCCACGTATAGGAGTGTGCAGAAACTGTTTCTTAGTTAATAAGTGTATCTACGTTGCAGTGCAAAATGGCCGATGTCGGTGGACTACTCGGATCTTTAACCACATTCGATCCAAAATATTCTAATTTTATAATATTTAATGAGAGACTAAAACAGTTCTTCATTGCAAACAAAATTTCGGATAGTGAACGCATGAAAGCAATATTATTAAATACACTTTCCGAAGATTGTTACATATTGCTACGAAATTTATGTGTGCCAAGTTTACCGGAAAATAAAACATTCGAAGAAATAACAACATTATTAAATAACTATTTTTCGCCAGTAAAATCGTATTTCTCCAAAAGACTTAAATTTTATAAAAGTAAACGTGAAGTTAATGAGAGTGTTTCTGAATGGGAGGCAAGAGTTAAAAGTTTAGCTTCAACATGTGGTTTTGGAACAGAATTAAATTTAATATTACGAGATATTTTTGTGACTGGAATTAACGACGAAAAAATAATGGATAGACTCTTTGAAGAAGATGCCTCAAAATTGGACACAAATTTTAATAAAATGGTTAAAATAGCACTGTCCAAGGAATCAACTTTAAAGGAGCATAAAGTGAGAGAAAGCTTGGGTGTGGTTCAAATCAAAGCTGAACCAGTAAATTTCCAACGACATGAGACCCACCAAAAATATACCGGACAAAGGACGGGACCAGGCACGTCAACTACTTCCTCGAGGGGTAAGACGCAGGGAAGAAGCCATCAGTCGGTAAGCAGTAGAAACATTAAAAGAAAATGTACGGTGTGTGGTCGTGCAAACCATGCGTCAGTTGAGTGTGCTTTCAAAAACCGTACTTGCCATAAGTGCGGGGTGAAGGGACACCTGGCACCCCAGTGTAAACAAATAAAACAATATTTTTTAGAGGAAACACAAAATAATACTGAAAATTCAGAGGAGTCAATTTTCAACATTCGCGATATTTCTTTGAGCAATGATATTTTTTATAATCAAGAAGATGTTAAACCTACTTTCATAAATTTGACGGCAGAAAATATTCCTTTGAATTTTGAAGCTGATTCAGGCTTTGCTCATTCAGCTATTTCAGAAAAATTATATATTAAACATTTTAAAAATAAAATGTTATGTAAAAATGATTTAGCTTTAAGGGATTATGTAGGTATAAGTTTTGAGCCATTAGGGTACATAAATTTGAAAATTAATTTTGAAGGAAATTCCTACATTTTAAAAACTTATGTAATAAGAAATGGAGGACCTCCTCTGCTAGGTAGAAACGGTTTAAATATGTTAAATTTAGGTATAGGTAAAATCAAATATGTATCTAGTTTTAACAGAAATGAAGCAGATTCTTCTAAACAAATTTTACAATTATTAGAAAATTATAAACAAATTTTTGATGGCCAAATAGGCACCTTTAATAAATTTGAAATAGATTTGAAGGTTAAAGAGGGAACCATTCCGAAGTTTTGCAAACCTAGACCTGTTCCTTTTGCATTAAAGTCTAAAATTGAAGATGAATTGCAACGTTTGGTAAAAAATAACGTTCTAGTGCCAGTAGAATTTTCGGAATGGGCTACCCCAATTGTTCCTGTGCTGAAACCTAACGGTAGAATTCGCATATGTGGAGATTTTAAAATTACTTTAAACCCTGTATTGCAAATTCAACATTTTCCATTACCGCGTATCGAATATATATTTTCTCAGTTACAGGGGGGCAAAAAATTCTCTAAAATAGACTTGTCAGAGGCGTATCAACAAATTTTATTAAATAACGAGTCGAGAAAATTAGTTACCATAACTACACACAAAGGACTTTTTTCTTATACTAGATTACCTTATGGCATAACAAGCTGCCCAGCCATTTTTCAAAATATTATGGAACAAATGTTCAATAAAATGCCGGGGGTAGTTTGCTTTTTAGACGATATACTAGTAACCGGTAGTAATGACACAGAACATTTGGACCGTTTAGAAGGCGTTTTTAAACGTTTAATGGAGTGCGGTTTAAAAGTAAAAAAAGAAAAATGTTCTTTGATGCAAAATTCTGTCAAATATTTAGGCCACGTGATTAATAAGGAAGGGTTGCATGTATCGGAGGAAAGAGTATTGGCAATAAAAAATGCGCCACTACCTACCAATGTTACCGAACTAAAATCATTCCTAGGAGCAATAAATTTTTATTGTAAATTCATTAAAAATTGTTCTAAAGTGTTAAAGCCTCTGTACAACCTACTTAAAAAGGAGATCAAATGGCACTGGAGTACTGAATGCGATCAGAGTTTTGAAAAGGCTAAAAATATATTATTATCTTCATCAGTATTAACACATTTTGACCCTGACAAAAAAATTAAATTATCTGTAGATGCTTCTCAATATGCTCTAGGTGCCACATTGAGTCACATTTTTAATGATGGTTCCGAAAAACCGATAGCTTTTGCTTCACGATTATTAAATGACGCGGAAACGTCATATTCACAAATTGAAAAAGAAGGACTTGCAATAATTTTTGGTGTAAAAAAATTTTATCAATATCTCTATAATCAACATTTTTTACTCTATAGTGATCATAAGCCTTTATTAACAATTTTTGGAAATCATAAGGGTTTGCCAGTTTTTGTGGCAAACAGACTTCAAAGGTGGGCACATGTTTTATCTGCATTTGATTACGAAATTAAATATGTACCTTCTAACAAAAATAACGCAGATTTTTTATCACGTTTGCCTTTAAAAAATTCAAATGAAGAAAACGAAACTTTTATGTATTTAAATATTAATTCTAAG
>NW_019416806.1:1094699-1100306 GCF_000390285.2 Anoplophora glabripennis
AATTTTTTTGAACACCTTGTGTCACAAATATGAGCACTACCAATGACATCCATGATATGCAACACTTGTGTCAATAATTATTTTACCTATCTAAAGAAATCAACAATAAGAGGCAGTACCCATCTAAGGATACACAATCTGTATAATGCAATTTTTTTAAACATAGGTTTTGATATCGTACCATATTGGAAGTCGACGCACAAATCTAAAAACATTACTTTCGAGTTTTTGAATTTTCCCATTCCAAGGTGATATAAAATAAATAATTAATTAGGTAAATTCATAGTTTTAATTCTAACTTGATTTATTTTATTTAACATTTAAGGCAAATGTGATTTCCAAACACAAGATAAGTTCCATATCTCTTTAATTACATAATTGAAAGCATTAAATTTATTTAGCAGTTATTATTTGGCAACAAAGCCACCGCTGGAACTGCCGCCTATTAGCAAGTAGAAGAGTTACCACGCTAAATTTTATAGCTGGAAGCCGGCTAAGGAGACCCTGCTTCCATTTCGGGTTGCCAATTTCCAGCATTTAAGTAGCAGTCTGTAGCGATACGCTATATTGTCTGTGGTCTTACTTAGGAACAAGTCCACAGCAAGTTTCATTAAAATCCATTGTAGCATTCTCCAGATTTTACAAAAAATGGAAGTTAGGTCAAATCGTCTTCTTTTGAGCCAAAGAATGTCGCAGTACCATTTTGATCATGTGCTTATGGGACACCCTGTATAACGTAAAATGCAATATTCTAAAATTAAATATTAGTATTAATGTTTCTGTGAATTTCGAGGAAGGAAAAAGTTTAAATTAGTGTAATTATAAAACGGTTAGAATCCACGTTTTTTTAGATATTGAGAATATCCAAATGTGACTTTTTTAAATTTCAACACTCTGTATCTCGAAGCAGTGTTGATTTTTGAAATACTAACATACATATTATCTCTTTACCAACTTATATTTTATTACTATTTTTATTGCTTATTGTCCAGAAAATCATATTACATTAATAATAATTATAAAATAATAAGAAAACAGAAAAAACTCCAAATATAACCAAAAGTTTTCGTCTCGTATATTTAAATGTGAACTAGAATTTCTTTCAGAAATTAATATAAAAATAATAACTAAACTCTTCACTGGCAATAGTCGTGTTTTAATTACTTGAGATTTCAGTTAATCTTACCTAATTGACCAATCAGCATTTATAATAGTTTATAGACAATTTATTTCTGATATTAGTACCTTATTTATTATCACTATACAATTTGACATGATTATGAAGATATGGCATGAAAAAGTAACATTGCTTTGGGACTCAGTTAAAGCTAATTTTCTAGTTATGAGCTTCCTGTTTCGGCAGTTCCATGGTTTATTCTATTCCTCACTCTACTACTTTGCCACTGGTCATCCTACTCTGAAGGTACAAGTTAATAGGTTAACAAGTAAGATCTGTCAGCTTCAAAACACCTGAAGACAATTTGGAACCACTCTGTATATCGTACACGTGCGTCAAATTAAATAATATGCATTCAAACGTATCTTCAATTTAACTGTATTCTTGTTACATGTTTAATTTTGTTTTGTTATCACTGTTTCTAACGTAATTTACTTAAGAATTAAAATAAATTATTCTGTAAGTGCATTATGAATAGGAAGGATAAACCATACCAAACACTAAATTAAAAAAAAAACTGCTTGATACAACATACAGCTTTTCAAGTTCATAAATGTCGACTCCCCATAACTTCGATACGATTTGCGAGGTTGGCCTCTAAACACCCACTTTACGGTTGAACGACACGACGTCAGAAAGTTTCAATATGATTCCCTGCGAACGAAACAACTCATTCTGTAACATGACACTTCCAAAATTATCTAGGTCCTTTCACAGGATTGCTTGCTTCCAAAAAAAATATAACACACTTGTAGTTTATTTTCAATCTGTCGTGCCGGAGGCAACCAACAAGTACTATGTAATAAATTTTAACTGTTTATTTGTGCACTACAGTATAGTAAAGTTGGTAAGCAATTTGCATAGAATTTAATTTATTTAGAAGTTACAAGCACTTTAAAAAATATAATTTCATATTTCAATCAAAGTAAGCCTGATAAAAAAAAGGATGGTTGCTATGACAATAATTATTATTTGTGTTTAAAGTTGAAATATTAGTTAATCTTTATTAACCAAATTAACAAATCTTAATAATATAAAAATTATTCAAAATGTCCACCCTCGGCTTGAATGCAAGCTTGACATCGGCCAATTAAAGTTTCCGTCACTCGACGGATAAGATTTCGATCATTTCTTATCTGGTTAGCTGCATCCTGAATTCTTTCAAGTAACTGCTGACGGGTAGTGAATTCAATAAATTAAAGTCCAAAGGATTTAGATCTGGGGAACGCTGTGGTCAAACTGCTGCAGCTTGTTGACCCATCCATTTATTCGGGATATGATCATTTAACCAAGCAGTTACTTGTCTCCCTCTATGTGGTGGAGCACCATCGTGCTGATACCACGTATTTTGAACAATATTAAGCCCTACGTCATCAATGAAGTCAAAAAGGTTGTTTTCCACAAAAGTTCTATGCAGATCTACATTTAAACGATCATTTAAAACATGTAGAGGCAGTAAATTATTGTTGAAAATGCTATCCCAAAGGTGACACTGAAACATTGCCGAAATCGTCTTGATCTAATTGCATCCGGATTCTGTTCAATACACGCCATACAAAATTCGGTGATAAATGAAAATTACTTGCTATACGCTGAACACTAATTGAAGAGTTGGCAATGAAGCATCTATTGTATCTTCTTCATTTTGTATTGCCCTCTTGACGCTGTTGCATAGCTACTTTTTCGGACTTTAGAAAAGAACCTGATTTTACTGGAATCCCATGACAATTAATATGGGTCATTCAATTGAAAAAAAAAGTTTTTCAACTCGTAAGAAATGTAGTTTTCAGTATTTCCGAATCTGAATAACGTACACGTTTTGCTCACAGATGACAAGATAGAGTAATTTATGCCAAAACGAAATGTGAAAACTGCAGGTTTCTAACTCTTACGGTTTAGACGCTATCTAACCTCATTTAGAGAGATGAAATTGTGATTTTTTTTCAAACAACAACTGATTATCTCGACAACGGTGTTCTAAATACCATGTAAGTATATTCAATAAATTCTACCTAACATTAACCAAGGAATTCAGGAATGCAATAATATACAGGGTGTTCCATTTAAAATGTAGCGCCCACGCGAAATGGAACACCCTGTAAAACTAAAAATATTTTATTTACAAGGCCCACATGATTCCAGGCAACTTTTATTAGAACTATTTTGCAGAATCCCTCTTAGGTTGAACACCCTATATATAAAATAGTTTTCTGTAAATAAGATAATATTGAAAAATAATCGGTATATTCTCGTTTTGTGTTTACCAAGCTACAAGTATCTCGGGACGTTGAACTATTTTTCTAGTTGATTGCTACGCAGTGTACTACAGACCCTTCATAATTGATTATAAGCCACGTGACCACCGAGCTTAGGCAATCAACATTGCACAATTGGTATTACCAACTAAAATTCCCAAAATTTTACATCATCAACATTAACAGTTCGTTTACAATGAATCATGGCAAACGAATAATGCAAACGCTATTTTTTATTTTACCTAAGTTTAATTACCAACTTGAAGGAAACAAAATTACTGTGCCAAACAATATTACTGGTCACATGGATTTGAATTATTTGTGAAGGCTCTGTACAAAATTACTGCTGTAGCAAAATTGATGATAGTGCCCTAAAACAATGGAATTAAAATGCGGTTTAGTGGCAAATCATATTAAAAAGGTTTAGTGATCAGAGATGGAGCGACGCAGCACAGGCGAGACTGGCAGAGTGTGTTACGTGGACAATCAAGAAAGCTTTTAGCGCTTCAAATGTGGTAAGTGGATTTTTTTTACCGTTTTATTTTAGGGGATGCTGTTTGGAGGCTTGTATTGAAAATTCATATAATCTAGACCCCTTACACATGGCAGTGAATACAGACGAATTCAAACAAACAAACACACTCTAATCAAAACTAGCTAATCGTTGATAAGTTTACATGAACTCCATCACTCCATACAAGGCCGCCAAGTAAAAATTATTCACCTTTTTTCTCCATTGCTAGACTGGAATTGTTACCAGTAAGTAAAATACGTATTTGTTATGCTGCTATTAAATTCAAGTGTAGACCAAGCAAATTAAATTTTTACTCGAAAAAAGTCCTATCCACTAGATTATTGTAAAATTGTCTAAAGGAACATAATACAGGACATCTCTCGTCTCGTGAGTCAAAAACTTTTATTAGCTAACTTTTCTATTGAAACAAATAAGTGAGGAAAACAGATTCTTCACTTTGCAGGGAAAACCATCAATTTTAGCGAAAATTGATCACAGACAGCTTATAGGGAGTAAAATTATCTACAAAATGAGACTTGTTAAATTAAAATCGGTTAATAAACAAAAAAGTTATTGCAAAAAAACAAGAAAAGTGCCCATTTTTTCATTTGTTTATAACTATCGCATTTATTGTTAAAATTTTATAAAACCTATGACAAGTTGAGGGTTTTGTCATACTTTAAAAGTGTGCCAAAAGTGGGCGCTGTAGGTGCAATAGTTTTCGCACAATTCTATTTGTTTATAGCGGAGGCTCCAAAAGTTATGAACTTTAAGCCTCTGTACAGGCGTTAATTTTCAACCAAACATGATTCTGAAAGCGTCATTGTAATCTTAAAGACGTAATTAAGCGACCTATTAAAAAATATCACCGTTTTTTTGACATTAACATTCTCAAATTGTGCATTAAAAAACCGTGCGTTTTTCGCTTATAAACAATTTGAATAACATTGTTGCTATTTATGCTATCTCACCGAAAATAGATGCAATGGATAGCTGGCAAAAAAATACAGTTTTAAAATAAAAAAAGTACCCTCTACGACCAACAGGAGCCAAGATAAGAATTTTTTTTTAAAAATTTCGTAGCGCAATTGTTTATAAATATTAAGACTTGAATTTTTCGCAAAATAAAGTTTACGACGTAAACTACGATTTCCCGTGAATTGCATTGAAAAATGTGGAAAATTAACGACTCACGAGCCCTTTAAAGAGAAGGTACTCGCTAAGTAAACTGTCCGGCGGCCGGCGCACAGTGGGACGATTCAAATTACTCTACACCCCACATAGTTCAACTGTTTCGGGTGAATTTTTTTTTTCAAAATGTTCGTCTTGAATGTCTCTATCGATCCCTCTTTTGGGATCTTTTATTTCGGTCTTCATTTTTTTGGAAATTGACTTCAAATTTCGATTTTTATGAAAAAAACTGATTTTCGGCACAAATGTGGTCCTACATGGCGCAAGTTGATGTTTTTCGAAATTTTTTTCAGCTGAAAATCTTCGTTTTGAAAAATACTACAAAACTGTCTGCGTGAAAGTCGGGAGAAAAATTTTTCATATTCGCAAAAACGGTCATAATCCAAAAATTTTCGTGGAGAAGCGATTTTTTAATTCGAAATTTCGCAACCTGGGGAAAAATTAGATGAACCAAAAGTTGTTTAGAATCA
>NW_019416806.1:1101670-1134201 GCF_000390285.2 Anoplophora glabripennis
TATGACAAAACCCTCAACTTGTCATAGGTTTTATAAAATTTTAACAATAAATGCGATAGTTATAAACAAATGAAAAAATGGGCACTTTTCTTGTTTTTTTGCAATAACTTTTTTGTTTATTAACCGATTTTAATTTAACCAGTCTCATTTTGTAGATAATTTTACTCCCTATAAGCAGTCTGCGAGTCACTTTTCGCTAAAATTGATGGTTTTCCCTGCAAAGTGAAAAAACTGTTTTCCTCACTTATTTGTTTAAATAGAAAAGTTAGCTAATAAAAGTTTTTGACTCACGAGACGAGAGATGTCTTGTATTATGTTCCTTTAGACAATTTTACAATAATCTAGCGGATAGAATTTTTTTCGAGTTTCTCTTTTATTTTCGCTAATTTTCCTGGTGTAGTGGTGATTTTCAGTAATTTGAATAAAACTTTAGCAACGTGAACATCAGTTTTTATATGTATTTTGAAACAAAGAAAAGGGTTGTTCTTTCCAAAATATTGTTGCTTTCTAACTGGAACAATTTAACAAAAAAAACGAGACGGTACTATTACGTTCGGTTTGACGTAAAAGAAAACGGAGATTATCATATTTGAAAGAATCTAGTCTCTGTTGTATGGTTACTAATTTGCTATTATATATTTATCATTTTGTCAAATATATTTTATAAATCGACAAAGACTTTACCATCGTCAGAATAATTCACAGAACATTTAACCTTTGTCTTGTATTCTTGTTTTTTCAATGCAATTAGTTTGTAGGAGTCGAAGTACAAGCATTTACCGTTTAGTTTATTTCTCTTTTGTCTGGATTACTATTTTGTTAAGTTTATTATTATCTCACAGCGATTGTATAGGACAATAAATATAGGTATCTAAAACGCCCGACTGCCATTTTAATCCAGATATGAGACAGGATTAAAATAATAAAAAGCAAACAAAACCCTATCGATTTGTTGAAAATAAAATTAGGTAATTTAATCTAGCTTCAATAACCTATTATGTATGATATGTGTGAAGGACGTCCCAAAAGTCCACTTGCGTTTTTCCCGAAAAACACCTCTAATAGGCCAAAACAAATGACGGCATAATTTATGCGTAAGCTTAAGCTTTGTGTGTAATTTGTAACGTTGAAAATGGGCGATTATAGACGATGCCAAGCCATATTTTTTTTTCTAAGACTTACTCCATTCTATCTATGGTTTATGACAAGTACATTGAGTTCTTACAAAAAAAAAAAATATAAGGTTCTGCCGTAATTTCGAAACTTGAAAACTCTGTTGTCAGTTGTATGTATAAAGCTTAACGTTGATCGTGATAAGTTTATATATAATGTTTTATAACAATGAAAAAGTGAATATGTTATTCGCATTTGAGAAACAAAAAGACATTGATATTCGACTTTATAATGAATGCTAGAAAGTAACACCATATCATAAAATAATTTCATTATTTGTAAGAATTTTGTGAAATAATGAACAATGCTTCCTAGATGGCAAATTATGAAAATTCGTCCATATTAGCAACTGCTTTGAGGAAAATCCAAATATTCAATTCAATAGGCTCATCATATTTTCATCAAATTCACTATATTGAAAGTGATAAAGGATAATCATGACTACAACATATAAAATGTGCAAATGTTTACAGATGATGACTGTCATCGAAGGTAAAATATAATAGATTTGCTAAACCTCACATAATTTAACGCTAAAGAACAGAATGTGTAAATGTACAAAATGTTTTAAAATAAGTACCATAAATTCAAGGACGCACGTCAACATTGGGCCGAGTATTTAGGTACGTCGTCCGTTTAGTTCGACACGATTTAACTATACAGGGTCCGGCAAAATGATCTCCCAATTTTAACCGAAATTGTAAATGCTATATATATATTTTGTTTATTATATGGAAACATATACTATGCCATTTGTGTCCATTAAGTTTTGAAAATTACGGAGTCCAAGTGGCGGCCATTTTTTTCGATACACATTCCAAGCTGATTTCTGAAGGCTTCCATGACTCGAACAGTCATTTGAGGCGGTATTTCTGCAATTTCTTGGCGAATTACTGCTTTCAATTCGTCAATGGTTCGGGGATGGTGTTGAAAGACCTTCTCTTTCAGGTAGCCCCACAGGAAAAAGTCGCATGGGACAAGATCGGGTGAACGCGCTGGCCACCCAATGTCTCCACGTAACGAGATTACATGTCCTGGAAAAATTTCCCTTAAAACGTCCATTGACCTTCTTGCCGTATGAGCCGAAGCTCCATCTTGTTGGAACCACACATCCGGATGTTCAAATTCTCTAAGTTTTGGTTCCAAAAAATTGCGTAGCATATCGATAAATCGATCGGCAGTCACAGTAACCGTTACGCCTCCCTCCGCAAAAAAAGTAAGGACCCCAAACGCCAAATGATCCAACAGCACACCAAACGGTAACACGTGGGCTGTGAAGTGGCCTTTCATGGAGCTGCCGCGGATTTACTGGTGCCCAGTAGCGAAAATTCTGCTTGTTCACACAACCAGATAAGTGGAAATGAGCTTCGTCGCTCTTTATCAAAAAAGCATTTTGTGGGACGTTTTGAAGAATCTCGTTGGAACATGCTCTACGATTAACCCAGTCTCGTTCACTAAGTTCTTGCACGATCATCATTTTGTATGGGTGGAACTTCAGATCTTGGTGTAAAATTCTTCTCACGGTACGATCTGACAAACGCAAAGCTGAGGCATGCTTAGCAGCTGAACGCGTAGGAGATCGTTCCACTGCTTCTCTTACAGTTGCGACATTTTCAATTGTCCGAGCGCTTCTGGGTCTACCAGGTGATTTTCTTTTTAAAGTTGAACCTGTGGCTCTAAAGTTTGAAAACCACAACAGTATTGTTTTGCGATCTGGAACAGGAACATGTCTACCAAGCGCGAAGCGAGTACGAAAAGTTCTTTGCGTTGTAATCACAGACTCGTTATTCTTAATAAAAGTTTCGACAATGAAGGCACGATGCTCACCCGTTCAATTCATGACGGCAACCAGTGTTGCCAGATGGAAATTTCTGTCAACAGTAGAAATGTAGCCAAAAAAACAGGAGATTTCTTTTTTCAACAGGAGATTTTAATAAATATATTTTTTAATAGAGGAACACATGCACAAAATATAGCAAAATATTATATTTATATAATATATAATTGTAGGAGTTCGTTTAATAGTTTGCAATTACATCGGTACGTCACGTGATTTGACAACTGTCAGTTGTCAAAATAAAAAATCCCAGAATCCCGCTGAAGTAAACGAACGAAACGAAACGCCTTGTTAGGCCCAGTTCATATAAACGCGAATTGTGGATTTAAAATTTAAATATGTACATGAACTGCAAGATCAGTAAAAGATCTTGCATGAACTCGGCTACAGAAAATATAACAGGACTGAAAATATTAACAAGTGAAGAACACAGTGCCGTTAGAGAACAGCGTCGTACTAAAATATTCTTATTCTGAGGAAAATTAGTATAATCAACAGTTTATTTAATAGAGAAACCAGAAGAATAGACATTGAGACTAAAAACAGGAGATCTGGTAACACTGACGGCAACTGAAATGGCAAGGCGCCAGCTACCAGCTAAACACAGTAAGCTCCCCCTCTCTTCAATGATTCGGGCACAGTGGCGGCGCAAAATCTGGGAGATCATTTTGCCGGACCCTGTATTACTTGGAATGTTATTATAACTAAAATACACTTATTTTCTTTTGGATTTTATTATATTGTTACTGTGAAAGAATGTTCCAAAATAGTCATGGTGATGCTAGAGTTAATTTTGTCCAAAAAATTGTTTTAGGAAAAATGTCAAATTTATGTGATTGTATTGCGCGACTACAGTATATTATCGTTTATCGTTTCTTCTAGGACATAAACATATTGCAGGCGATTTGACGTGAAGTGTTTGTTTCCAAGCACCTACCAACTATATTCCCAACTAATCGCTATTAGTGAGCACTTTTGGTTAAGAAAAAATACTTCCACAAGTAGTTATTATCGTTCTTTATTTTTCCATATTAGCAAAATCCCAGTTAAACAGAAAATAACCAATATGCTACTAATTAACAATATCAGACAATATGAAACAAATGAAAATGTTACATTATAATTTGATATCATTTATGGATATTTTAGATCTAAGTCCATTTAACCTTATAATCGTGAAGATTCGACACAGTTTCGGACATTTATAGGGTATGCTGCATTTTAGATAAACTTAACAGTAAAAATAACAGTTGAGATTATTTTCATTTAAATTTAATTACCTGTCTGACCATTTAATCTTAAGATACATATCTTGAGAGGCCGTTAAAAAAACACATGGCAGAAATAACAAGTAAAATATAAAATACTGATATTTTATTCTGAAGAGTGTACAACGTTTTCCACTCATGCGATACATTCCACGTAAGGCGGAGGAGATGCAACAAAAGTTGTTTTGTTGTTTGAGGTTCCTACTCCATGTAGATCACACACGTGTCGGTCGCTAGGCACGTAAGGCATGTGTGGCAATCTGTACTGAGGGTATGAGGTACTGGAAGTGTTTGCCAATCCTCTGTCAGAATCAAGGTGGAGTGGTGCGTCCTCTTCTTGAATCAAGCGGTGACGGAAAGTGTATATCACACACATGTTGTAAGTCATATACACTGAAAAAAATTGGTTTTACTAGAAGAGTTCAACAACATTCTAGAACCCGAAAACGACTGTTATTTTTATTGCGATTTTATATCGAATTCATGTACTTATCGTAAACAAGATTGCAATTTTTTTATCAGCTTCTTAACAAATAATTAATTTTGATATCTCAAGAACTGTATTGATGAAAATATTAATAAAAGATAGTACTTCAAAATTCATTATTTATATTAATATAAGTATAAATACAGTCCCCTTCATTTGAAGTGCTACAGCAAGTTATTTTTAGGCAGTTATTAGTAAATGGGAGAATAGATCAATTCCCTTGGCACAAAGATTTAGGATTTATCACTAAATTATGAAGAAATGCAGGCATCATACAAAATGTTTGAGTAATCATAAATGTTAAAGGAAAAATTGGGTTAGATGATTACGGATCTAAGTATCTCTTTAAAACTCATATTTCTTTATGGAAACTTCTATATAAAACTTATATTGCGTTTATGTTTTATTACGGTTATCAGCAAGTAATTTAAAAAATACAAATATTTGTCTAAATTCCATTTGATGTATGGTCTACATAAAATTTACAATAAAACAAAGTTACAATAACAGAAATGTATACATCAGGACTAAAGTACCTTTAAGGTATACAGGGTGTTTCAGTTCGAGTGAATCAAACAATAAATAATTCAAAATTGTCTTATAAAGCAAGATTCTAAGTCTCACCCTTTTCACTTTACAGGGCCCTATTGCTCCTTAAAATTATATTATTTATGAGAGCTTTGGTAGGTATGCTTATAATAAATTGATTAAAATTTGATGTAGTATCAACATTTACACACGTGAATAATTGACTGTAAAATTTACACATTTTTATAGGTCAGTGGCGTAGGAATGGGTAGTAAAGCGTGATTTTTTTACCCAAACTTCTACGCCAATGACCTAATAATCATTTGCGATTCATTTTTAGATTCCGTGGACAGTTCAACATAAAAATGGTATACTAGTTGAAAATTGGTATAGTGTACCTCAGTTGAATGTGCGAACGTTCTTCTGATCTAAGAAATTTAGTTTCTTAAGGATAGGAATTAAATTTTAAATTGATATTATTATGTCACGTATTAGAATTCAAAACAATATTAAATAATATGTCTCTACATCGGCGAAACAACTGGTAAATTTTAAATATAATCCCTTGTGTTTTATTTATTGCATTCGTAATGTGATGAATTCCGAGGGTCAATTCTCTCTCTTGTGAGCTCATTTTTATGTTGCACTACAGTGCGGTGGACAGCATATTCAATGGCACCTCCATAGACATAATATTGTTTTGAATTCTAAGTTAATACGTGACATTATAATAATATGACTTTAAAACTTATTTCCTATCCTTAAAAAACTAAATTTCTTAGAGCAGAAGAACGGTCTCACTGAGTTTGTCGGTAAAACGATACACTATACCGAAAGTATACTCTTTTTATGTAGAATTGTCCACGGAATCTAAACATGGATCCGAAATAATTATTAGTTCATTGGCGTAGAGGTGGAATAAAAAAATCCCGCTTTACTACTCATTCCTACATCACTGACCTACAAAAATTTTACAGTAAATTATGCCCATGTGTTAACATTACAACAAATTTGAATAAATTTATTATAAGCATACCAAAGATTTCATAAATAATATGATTTTAAAAATCGACCAATACGACCCTGTACAGTGAAAACGGTGAGACTTAGATCCTTGTGTTATAAGAAGGCAATTCTGAATTATTTATTGAGTTCTATTTGTGGTTAAAGTTTGGTTCACCCGAACTTAAACACTGTATAATAGATCTTATTACATGAAGTTAGTTAATATGTTCAAACTTCTTTTTCTATACTTAATTAGACGATCTTAATTGACATCTAAAGTATGTTTTATATCTGTTTTATTTATATTGGTGTATTATGTAGGTTATTTTTATTTTCTATTAAATTTGTACCTCTATTATACTTTAAAATTATATCACCGCCTGTATCTGAAAATCGGTAGGTTGGTACTGAGATATTAAAATAGTATTCGTTGGAATTACATTCAAACAATTAAGCCTATACCTCATTTTATTTTGACATTGAACGGAATCGTAAACTATACGATATAGGTTCAAATTTAGACTTACATTGTATATTTTCATCAAGTTCCGCTACCCTAAAAATTCCTCAGTTCCAAAGGACCCCGCACAAATCTTATGGAAATTGGGTCCCGGTAAAATTCCCAGAATTCTTGATATGTGATAGAGTTCATCATACTGGTCAATTGTCTCAATGGCCACAAAGCTCAAAAATGGATAGTTTGGCCGGTACAGAGCTTTAAAGCTCCGAATATCCTCCACGGATTTATGTATATGCGCAGTGTGTATAGACTTTTGAAATAGCCTATTTCATTTTTTTTATTATCTAGGTTTATATTTTTGAGGTTGCTGAATTCAGATCTGTTGTTAGATTTTCAAAATTGACAGTTGGCAGCTGTCAAATAGCTGTCAATGTGCTATAATAAAGCCAAAAACTTGTTTTTTTATGTTTTATCTTTCTTTTTTTTTAGTTCGATAAGTTCAAAGACGATATCAAATCAATAACAATGACTATCGGCAGCTGTCATTTAGCTGTCAACAATTCTTCAAAGTCCGGTAATAAAGTCAAAAAATTATTTTTTGTTTATAACTTCAAGTTTTTTAGATAAGTGAATATAAATATGATATAAAATTATGTAGTCATCAGCTTACAGCTGTCAACAAGCTGTCAACTAACTGTCAAAATGCAATAATAGAGCAAGTAACTTATTTTTTGTGCTTAACTTTGTGGATAAGAAATCAAACATGATATAAGTTTATGACATCACTTTTGAACTCAGTGATCTAAGCAACTTAAAGCTTTTTAAAAAAAGTAACTTTTTGACTTTATTATTGCATTTTGACAGTTAGTTGACAGCTTGTTGACAGCTGTAAGCTGATGACTACATAATTTTATATCATATTTATATTCACTTATCTAAAAAACTTGAAGTTATAAACAAAAAATAATTTTTTGACTTTATTACCGGACTTTGAAGAATTGTTGACAGCTAAATGACAGCTGCCGATAGTCATTGTTATTGATTTGATATCGTCTTTGAACTTATCGAACTAAAAAAAAAGAAAGATAAAACATAAAAAAACAAGTTTTTGGCTTTATTATAGCACATTGACAGCTATTTGACAGCTGCCAACTGTCAATTTTGAAAATCTAACAACAGATCTGAATTCAGCAACCTCAAAAATCTAAACCTAGATAATAAAAAAAATGAAATAGGCTATTTCAAAAGTCTATACACACTGCGCATATACATAAATCCGTGGAGGATATTCGGATCTTTAAAGCTCTGTACCGGCCAAACTATCCATTTTTGAGCTTTGTGGCCATTGAGACAATTGACCAGTATGATGAACTCTATCACATATCAAAAATTAAGCGAATTTGACCGGGACTCAATTTCCATAAGATTTGTGCGGGGTCCTTTAATCGAAACAAAAAGCATTGTCTTGAAAAAAAATAAATTATTTGTTAAAGGTTTACTGAAACAAAATTATGCAAAGATAACTTGAATAATTTACATAAATCTAAGGAAACTATCTTTGCAATATAGACCATTCATTGCTGGACACTCTATTGATATAATAACCCGATATATTCTAACACCCAGTTTCACAATCTGTGGTTAATTAGCAGTTAATTCCTTACCAAAGGTTAACTGCAAGTGAGCTGTTTCACAACTTCAATGTCTTATGGGTAAGTTGACCTGAAGATTTGTGGTTAAAGTTAATCTATGAAGGGGTAACTGTCATATTAAAAAAATAAATCAAAAATGAATTTTGAAGATTACGAAGTATATGCTTACAGTAGTGATGAGAAGGTCAGGAGACCACGAATTTTCAGGGGAAGGCCAATTTTTTTTTGAAGAATATGACACAAAAGACTTTTTCACAAGATTTAGGCTTTCCTCAGGTACAGTAGAAAATTTACTAGAAGAAATACAGGATCTATTAAACACCGTTCGCAAAGGTACATATTTCTATATATTCTGAAAATTACAATACCTATTTTTTTTAGTTTTCTTATGTATCTCAATGCCAGAGAACAGCTACGTTTGACATTAAATTTTGTTGCCAATGGATCTTTTCTAAGAACTAGATTTCTGTGGAGGTAGTAAAGCCATAGCAAGTAGGGAGGTAAGAAGAGTAAGTTTAGCGACAGCAGGCTTGCGACCACAATATATAAAAATGCCAGAAGAAGAAGAAATCAACCAATATTGACAAGACTTTTACAACATTGCTCTATATCCAAGCTGTATTGGTGTAGTAAACTGTACCCACGTAAAAATCATATCTCTGGGGACTGAAAACGCTTAACTTTTGAGAAACAGAAAACAATTATTTTCCTTAAATGTGCAAACAGTTAGCGATCCTAATCTTGAAATTCGTAACATAGTCACAAGATGATTCAAGTTATGATGCCCACATTTTTAGAAATTCCGTATTAGGTATGTGCTTCTTTGGAAATGGGTCACTTTGGTGACAGTCTGTTGATCGGCGATAGTGGTTACTTACTTATTTCCTCACACAAATAAGTGGCTGTCACAAAATAAGTCACTACAAGTTATTTCTTCATCTTCTTCTAAACTTTGTCACTTGTCCATTGCAATAAATTCATAACGACGCTCTAAAAATAAGCTTAACCCCAGGTTGGCTTACTTGAAGAAGTAATCGCTGTTGTGAAACAATTCAATTGTTTAACCACAAGTTAACTCTTGGGTCAAAGTTACCTCACCAAAAAGATAACCAACGATTGTGAACTGGCCGTAAATGATATTTAAGAAGTTCGTTAAGTAGTTTATAGAAAAAAAATGAGGGAGCTAATTTTAATCAAAGCATACTTGCTTTTTAACTATTCGAATATGTTTTCATTTTACTGTCTAAAAAAACATAACTGACAATGAGTGAAACAATTCTAGTAGTAGTCTAATTTTGTCCTTCTTAAAACAGAAATTGATCTATCTCATATTGGGATTAAACCAATAATTCAAATGCGCTTAGTCTAGCAATGCATTCAACAGACTTCCAAGTGGTGGTAATGGTCATAATTAGTTAATGAGATGTCAAAAACCAACGAATTGTTGTTTGCTTTGTCAGCCAGGCAGCGCTAAATAAAATCAGTTCATACCAGATCAAATATAGGCTGGTATTAAGTAAGCTGTATAGACGCTTTCATAAGACTAGGAAGTCAGTAGGCTGATGAGCTAGGTTCACTTATCTGTAGATCTACAGAGGCATTAATCCTGCTGCTGCATTGCTAGTTGAGTTATTAAGATACATATGTGGAAGTGAGTGAAAGACGAAATCCAAACATGATGCCAAGAGACAAACCAAGAAGTTCTCAAAAGAACCGTCGGAAGAGTTAGAAGTAGACCTGCTAAACCAAAGCCGTAAATTGGTAAAGATAACAGATGGACTGTTACCAAGAAAATGTAGACTCGGGATGCATCTGAGTAGTATTGGTCTGGTAAAAGATAGGTTGTCTATATAATGCGCTACCTATTAGCAAGGAGAAGCAATTAAGGAGACTTTGTCCTAATTAGAAGCAGCCTAATTAGAAGGCCAAAACTAGATTGAGAAATCTAAAATGATGGACGCACACAATTGACTTTGTATTGTAATTTACATCCTTCCAGAATCGGTTCGTTGGGTCATTATATGGCCTTAAATTTCCTGAATATCTTTTTGTTTTGAATTTTTTTAATAACTCGAATATGCATTGATCTATTTTAATTGTTTTGGGGTATGGTAAGTTTTTGTCTCTTACACAATTTAGAGCAAGGGTCGGCAACTGGCGGACCGCGGTCCAGGTCCGGACCGCGGTCCAGGTCCGGACCGCGGAAGGTAAAATACTGGACGGCCAAAAATTTTTTGAAAGTATAAATTACTCAAATAAATTATTTAAAAAATGTTTTCTAGTATTTTACAATTGTGTGAGTGTGTGAGTTCTTAATGGTTAGTAAGCAGATTAAATTTGAGTCCAAATTAAAATAAAAAAATAAGAAATATGAATTTTTTTTCTGGACCTCGTTAAAAATTTTCAAATGTATCCGGACCCCACCTAAAATTATTTGACTTGATTTAGAGACAAAAAATAATTCTATAAAGTACCTACATATCTTGCTAGTAGGTACTGATTTTGTTTGATCTTAAAACGTATTTGTATTTCAATTCCGAACGAATATTTAAAAGGTTGCAAATATTGAAAGGCGCCTTGTAACATTGTATCGAAGAAATGAAGGTAGGATGTTACCATATAATAAGAATTGCAAAGATGGAAAGACAAATTTTGGATAGGACTGAGGAAACCCCCTAAAATAAGTACTAGATGCGTAGAAAGTGAACTGGGAGTTTCTACGGTCATCACTTCTACCCATAGATTTAGAAATGTGGTTTATTCGAAATAAGCAAACCTGCAATATGAATTTTAAAAAACGAATTTTATTTACTGATGAGGATATCTTTACAAGATCTAAAGTAACTAACCTTCACAATGATCATGACTACGCTGATGAAAATGAACAATCTCAGTTACTCAATCTCAGTTGTTAGGAATGTAATTCAATACCAGCTGGTGCATAAAGCCCATAGAGTTAGATGCTTCCTACAATATCATCAGTTAGACATGCGTTTATAGTAGCTACATATTAGTAGGCCACTTTGAGCAGGTAGGTACATAGGTAGGTACATGTGCCAGTAGACACAAAGTAACAATGACATTTAAAGGCGACATACATTTTGTGGATTATATCTCGTCAAAAGTGAATTACTAAATCGACTTATTTTGTGTCCAGGAATCTGTGGTTTCCTTTATAAACACATGTACATGATACTTTGTGTATATGTTTTCATAAAATTACTTACATGTAACCAGTATTGGTAGAATGAGGCCAAGAACGCTAGCTCCAGAGTGACTAGTAATCGTTATATATACAGCAAAGTAAAAGGATGAGATTTGTAGAACAACCAGCTCCATAACAGAGAATAGTAACCATCCTGTTAAAATTATTTGCTTCCTCTAAAAAAAATCAATGTAGAACATGTGCTGAGATGATTTTTACTGGTAGATAATTAAAATTTTATTAAATTGATAGAAGTATGGCTTTTCAAATAAATATTTCCCTTTTTTATACCCCAAAGGTCACTTGTATTATTAATAACTCGGTACGTTTTTACATTGTTATTAATTTACATTGTTATTAATTTATATTGTTATTAATTTACATTGTTATTAATTTCGAACAACAGCAATCAGCAACGTTACGACAAACTCGTGAAAACAAATGAAAAAAAAAGTTTTTCTATAATATTTTCAAGGTGATATTTCAAATATAGGACGTGAATCACAGTTCTTAATTTATTTTTCAAGAATAACTGAAGATATATGTTTGGAATTTGGTACAGAGCATTTTTTATATTAGCTACCTTAATGCAAAATATGAATAAAAATCAATCGCATCGTAATTAGAAGAGGATTATGCGAAGTTCAATTATGAAAAGGAGTTATTTGACGCTGAACAATTTCTAATAAAAAAATATTTGACTATTGAGTTTTATTTTTTTAATGTTTATTAGGAGAGGTTTAGCAACCATGACGATTTTTGAACGTTTTCCAGAAATCGATCATAAATAGAAAACAATAAGGAATAATTGGAAAGGAAAAGTTTTATCTACTATCAGACTACTTTGAATTCAAATGAATGCAAATTTGTGCAAAAGAAATCAACTTCCTCATGGTTAATGAATCTTTCTATAAAAAAAAAACTACAAACGTTTTATTTGACAATGGTCTTTTTAAATATATGAAAAATATTCTCTTTAACGTCAAATAACTTTTTTCAAACAGTTGGAACCTTTTAGCCCCTTGAACTTGTATACCAACTGTGAGGTAACTATATGTATACAAATCTTCAGTGTTCATTGAGCAATTGATTAAAAAAATTGTGGGTTACATCCAATATTTGAAGAATTGTAGATCCCTCAGATATGGTTAAAATCGTTACTCCTATCCTTTTTTTTATTATTGAGACGAGCAAAATCTACCCTGACTGTTTATTAGAATGTCACTGTTACACTCTCTATATTAAGTGATATCTAAGACTTACCTTAATAAGGCCAAATATTAGCCACAAATAAGCAATAATGTCTATTACTATGAAAAACATTATATCTATTAATATATGTGTGATAGGTTTTTCCTTAGTTTTATTAATTTTATGTCCATGAACGTAGTAACCTAGGAAATAGAAACAAACAAATCTGTTAATACTAAATGTTGTTATCGATAGTTGATGATAATCTTTAGTTTAGTCGTTAGCATAGAAAATAATTAAATAATGCAAAATATCTTTACCTCTTTTGCCTGGAGATGCTTCTATAACGACTTTGAAGAGGATTGCCAAACATAATATCTGAATAGCCAAGTTTATACATGACTGAATTAGTCCAACTTTTCTGAAGTTGTTACCAGTACACAGGCTACCTTTTAAGAGAAACATATTTTGAATGCCTCTTACACTTTAGGAGAAAGATGTTGAAATGAATGGTTCAATGGAGACCTGTTTGCTAGATAAGATAAAATTCTTAGCAGATGTAGCACTTAAGATAGATAATAGTAGGAGATGAGAGTATGTCAAATAAGTTGAAAATACGATGTATTATTGACAGATAACTTATAAGCGGTGTGGAGGTAGCTGACGCAGTTAGAGCAGCTAATATTTCGGAATTCAGCCGATGCAATTAGAAAAGTAAGAATATTAGAAGATAGAAGCATATAAAGGTGGACACACATGGAAACTGCAGAGATAGTTATAAACACTGACTTTTGGACATCTTCTTTTCCTAGTGGCTGGTTGTAATAAGTCCTATGGCACCGCGGCCTTATCAGGCCTATTGTGTGTCCCACTACTTAGTCCTATTCAGCAAGTAGTTTTCTTATTTTAACAAAGTCCAAAAGCTTCCTTGCCGACACTTCTCTCAGCTCCTTGGGTTCCATCTAGAGTCCACCCATGAGCGTCATTCAACTACGTGCAAATTTTGAGTTTCATCCGCCATCATCAGTTATATCGTCATATCTTCGGCAAACCGGACTGTCTACTAGCTTTAGCTTAAAGATGTTTCCCAAAGTGACAGTGTCCTGTTATAAGTCTCGTCACTCTCCTGAGCCGAATTTTATTCAAGCTCAGCAACTCATTTGCTCTTTCCTTCAAAGGAAACTTCATAAGCTCCTATGAATGGCTATGCCCTAGCCTTGAAATCCGGTACTTCCTATGTTTTGTCTCGGTCAGACTGGCCACACTGGGAGATGTACCGCAGAACGGCTCCGGGCCAATGAACTCTTCTCGGATCCCTTTCTAGCAAGTTCATTCGTTCTCTTGTTCCAACTAATGCCTTTGTGTTTTGGCACCCAACAGTCTAACTGTATTATTGGTAGCCAGTTCAGTCAGCATTTGTAAACATTCCTACAAACTTTTCGTTCCATCTGCTTTGATCCTCTATTCGAATCTCAAATGGCTTGTGCAAGTGAAACCGTGAAACTATCTTGTCAGATACCATCCCAAGAGTCGGTTCCGACATAGATGTGTCCATAATCCTGGAATAGGGACTACACCTCCAGTCGTTATTATTCCGAATACACCCCACACCTAATACAGGTTCAGAGAGTCCAGTCAAATTTCTTCTCCTGGTGACCTTGGACATAGTATGAGTGTATAATTTATATACACATACAATTTGCAACAAATTATGTTCAGAGTCATAAAAGTTTATTTCTGGTTAAGTTACCGGCTTACACTTTTTTAAATGGATAATAATTAGTTACTAATCCCTTTCAAAAAATTGCGTGAAAACATCACAGACAATTATAAAAACTGGTTTCTGGACACGCCATGTACTTACCAATTTTTTAAGAGAGGTCAGATAAGAACACCTTAAAGATATCGCTGTTATCTGCTGCACGATTTTCATACGTCAGAGAAACATCACACCTAGTCATAACAGTCGACTTCTGGATACGCTATTTACTAGCATATTGTTTGAGCGTAATTAGTAAAAAAAATAAGTTGGGAATTTGGAAAGGGGAATATGAAATCATGAAAAAAAGTTCAAAATTGACTGTTTATTTTCAAATAATCGTCCCCTTTAGTCTAGTTTAGGGTTATGGAATATCACAAAGATGACATGACAATCCAATGAGCAGTTACCGAATAAAATTCCGGTATAAATATCTCGAGATTCAAAAACCCAACATCAATAAAAAAAATTCGCATTGCAGCACAAAATTTACCTATTATACAGGCTGCGGCTAAAGTTACTTTGAGGTTAAGTATGTCTATGACTTAACAACAAAATGCTGTACAATAAACGTCAGTTTGAAAAATAAAAGTTTATTTTTTGCATTGGTTTGATGCATTTTGCTAATTTTTGGTGTCCAAGAACGTTGTGTCATTCTTCCATTTGATAAGATGTATTATATATTTTTAAATTTGTCCAAATTACCTTTAAAATAGAGTAAACAAATATACTACTATGCCTATAAATTTGTTAGTTTTGTGACAGAGAATTATTAATTGTAGTTAGTATATCCACTTACATTTTTATTCATCTGAAAAGCATCGGTCTTTTCCAGTATTCATGAGAATTCTACTTAGGCGGAAAAGGGCATATTTCGTCTGCCACTCATTTGAAAAAGGATGTATTTTACAGCAATCAACAAAACAAAACAAAAGCTCGCTGCTACCTGTTAATTGACATCGAGAATGCCTCCAAAGACCCATTACCCTCGAATGTATCATCCTACCCATTAGAAGCGCCGGAGCAATTTTCCCTTTTCGCTAAAACTTTCCTGCAATTGCCCATAAATTATTTTTAGCCTCTGATAAATCTGTTACATAGGAGGAATATAAGAGGAACCGGTTAATGTTTGTGAATTTTTATCGGTGGTAAATTCTTTATTTATCTATATACGATTGAGCAGTTTATTTGTTTTATAACTGTTATTGACTTTGTAGTACTTTCCTTCGCTATTGATAAATATCATAAGTTCTATAAAAACCGTACCGGCAAATTTTTATCAAGAAAAATATTGTAGATTGTGAGAGTGATTCTGGATACAAAACAACACAATTTTTTTTTATTAGTTTAGAAGATATTTCAGGAAAAACATTGTCAACAGGTCATCCTGAGGCTGCTATATATTCGCAAGGAGTCAGAATCAACCACTAGGTCATTTTTTTTACAAATATAACAGCATTACTACAAAAGTAAATCTAAATTTTTAAATATCAGGAAAATATAACAGAAAACAAAGGACACATTTTTAAAGGTACATGTGAGATATCAATACCACAAGAAGCCGAAAATATTACATGAAATGTATTTAAAGACCTTTAATTCGAATAATTTGGATATATCGTTTTGGAACCAACAACAGTATTCGAAATCAATTTCAGGGTATACCTTAGGATTGTGATAGTGGGTGTTCCTACACAGAGCCGAACCCGACAAGAAGGGCAGATCAAAGATTTCTATCTAGTTACGGCTAAGAAAGGGCAGCGTAAATATGTTACTGATAGCGACCAAATACACAGACCACGACGCGGCATAACTCGAAAAACCATAGTATATAAAACAACTGTGATAGTTTATAATTAATTTATTTGTTTACTTTCATGGACAGTTGAGATATCATATAATATTTAATCCATTATTACTAAGCTTGTTGGTCTTTGAAACTCGCTGATTGGGCTGATAAAAATTTAAAATTGCCTTTCACATTTTTCCAACTATTCCCACTTAATAATACGGCCGTTTACAAATACTCTGTGTTTTGAATTCCTCCTTGTTTACGTAATTTTGATGTTCACTAATTTACACATCCAAAAATCTTGAACAATCACAAAAAATATTGTAAATAAGTGTTAAAAATTTTGTTGTTATTTTTTAATCATATTATTATAATAGATAAAACTATTTTGCAAATAAAGATAAGTATATGTCTAATTTTGCTTTAAATGTTGAGTACTGGTACACATTCAAGTAATATTATACAGGGTGGTCCTTAAATAATTGTACATAGAAGTATGGTAGATTTGTGACTTGAAAATATTACGATTTGAGCCTTAATAAAATATTGATAATAAGAAAGATACAGGGTGTTAAAATTGAAATTTCAAAATTTATTTTTCGCAATAACTTTGGACATTTATACAAAAAAATTTTAACTGGGGGTTTCTTGGTATGAGAAATCATAATTTGGTATCTAATTTAATGTATCTTTTAGAGGGCGCCACATAAGCCACATTTGTGGCATAAATGTACGCTAAACTTTTTTGCTCATCAAGGTATCGCTCTTTTGGGAAAAAAATATTAAAGACACGGCATTGCAAGAACAAAAATGTATACTTGTTTAACAACCTCTAAATTTAACGGTTTTCGAGATAATCGAATTTTAAACATCGGCTGCATAATTTAATTCATTACGAGAAATATTGACGTAGAAATCGTATACACTTATCATGTTTTTACATCAACAGGATGAATATTAACGTAGTAGTAGGAGTTGACATCAAAAATTTAAAAAATTTAAAATTTTTTTAAAATTAAATAATAGTACATTGTACTATAAGGGAGAGAAATGCGTGATTTTGGCAGAGGTGCAATTTCAAGCCCGAGGGCTACAATGCACCGAGGACAAAATAACATCTCTCCCGAATGGTATATACTATTTTTTCCACGGTCTCATTAACTTAAAAACACATATTTTGTCATTATGAAGTAAGTAGTTTTGAGCATTTATTTAGTAGTCGTTGAGTTATTGTCATAACTACAAAATAAACAAACAAAAAGAATTGTCAAATTAAGGTGCTAGTTTGGTTTAGTTTAAAGTTTGTTTAGTGCACAATGAATAATTGTGAGTCGGAAGAGATTGTGGATGCTGCAAATATTGCAATAAGCAATTTGCTGCCTACGAAGTCAAGATCTTTATACGATATAGCCTACAATCGGTTCAAAAAGTGGTGCGCCGAGAAAAATTTTCAAGTATACAGCGAGAATGTTTTGTTGGCATACTTCAGTGAAAATACAAAGAATTACAAGTTTTCCACATTATGGGCGCAATATTCTATGGTTAAGTCATGCTTGATAATTTACGACAACATAGATATAAGCAAATTCCCCAAGCTGATCGCATTTTTGAAAAGAATCGGTGACGGATATCAAGCGAAAAAATCGAAAATACTGACAAAGGGTGAAATCGACCGTTTTCTATCAAGTGCAGATGACAAAGAATTCTTAATGATTAAGGTAAGATTACCTTTGTTGTTAGGTATTTCAATTATTAAGTATTTTGATTTTTTATAGGTTGGATTAATTCTGGGGATTGCCGGAGCTTGTCGAACTGATGAACTAGTCAATTTAACTGTAGATGATATTGAGGATGTCTTCCTTGATTGTAAAAATTCCAAAGACTAAGACAAATATTCCACGAACCATTGTGGTTACCGATGTGGGAAATATGCTTGAATTGTTTCGAAAATACCTGTCCCTTCGTCCTCCCCACGTCAAGCATAAGCGCCTTTTTTTGTACTACAAAGCAGGAAAATGTAGTTCGCAGCCAGTTGGTAAGAATACCATGGGAAAAATTCCGAGTGTAGTAGCTTCGTATTTAAAATTACCTGATGCTGCATGTTATACTGGTCACTGCTTACGAAGATCTTCAGCGACATTACTGGCAGATGCTGGTGTGGATATCACGACAATAAAGCGTCATGCTTGTTGGAAATCAACGACAGTCGCTGAGAGTTATGTCGAGAACTCCATTGAAAATAAGACCAAAATTGCTAATCAGGTTTTAGTAGGTAACACTACTAACGCAATCACAAAAACTGTAAATGTAAGCGAAAGTAATATTCCTTCTAATATTAATTTTGAAAATTGTACAAATGTAACATTTAATTTAAATGTTAATAAATAATTTCAATGTTATCTTTTTTTTTGCATGAAAATCATTCTCCATAATGTAAACTCCCTTTCGAGCATTATACTCCCTTGGGAATAATCGACTACTTCTGTTTTAATTTTGATGTCATAGAAACTGATTTCTACTCCCGGCCGTGGAAAAAAGCAGTTTTTTAAGCTAAATAGTCATAATTAGAAATGAATTTTACACATATTAAGAAAAGAAAATACTAAGTTAACTAACATTATAAGTTTAATTCACCACCATTCTCTTCGATGCATTTATCCATGCGTTCCATAAAAGATGGCCTCATATCAAATAACATGATTGGTCCAAAAGAAACTGCAGTTGCATTTATTTCTTCCCAAAGTTGGTTGCGAGTATTTATGGGACTTTTATAAACAAGTTGTTTCATTGCGCCCCAAACGCCAAAATCGAGAGGATTAAAGTCTGGGCTACGTGCTGGCCAAGGGAAATGACTACCACGACCAATTCAGCGTTCAGGAAAGTTGGTATTTAAATATGTTTTGACTTCTCTCATATAATGAGGAGGTGTACCATCTGTATAATCCACATATTTTGCCTGAGATTTAGTGGCAATTCTTCCAAAAGGTCAAAAGGTCAATGAAGTCATTTTGTAAAAAATGTAAGTATTTCTCACCATTCAAAGTATGCGGGAAAACGTATGGCCCTAAAAAATGGTCACCAATGATCCCACACCATCCATTTATTTTGAATTCGTGTTGAAAATATCTTTCTCTTTTAAAATGAGGATTTTCAATTTCCTAGATATGATTATTTCTTAAATTAAAAATACCACGGCGGCTAAATGTTGCCTCGTCCGTAAATAATATTCTATTAATAAAGGCAGGAAGGGTGGTTGCCTATTTCGGATATCATTTGCAAATTGGTATCTTAATGGTAGATCTGCTGGCAATCAATTTTGCACAGGCGTAAAATGGTAGGGGTGATATTTATCGAGGCGTCTTTTTAAAACTGAAGTTTTACTGATTCCTAAAGCTAAAGATAATCTTCTTGTACTAACTTGAAGATCATCTGCAACGTGAACCAATTTCATCATCTTGATCAGGCGTAATGATTCTCGGTCGGCCTAAATTATCACGTTTAGGACGAAATGAACCACTTTCGCCTAAATTCCTAAATAGATTTTCAAATGTTTGGTGATTAGGTTGCAGCCTGTTTGGATATCTTCTGAAATATTCCCATTTCGCAGTACGTCCGTTGAAATATTGCTGGCAGTAAATAGTAACCATATCTCTCATTTCTGTATTAGATAAATTATTGTCTCGGCATTTTCTGTTATTCCTTAATTATCAGAAATACTCAATTAAAACTTTTTCTCAAACATCATACATTATCAAAACAAGAATGTTTAGCTGTTAAAATCATTCGTGACTTCCGTCTACTACGTTACTATTTCTCGTAATGAATTAAATAATTATGCAGCCAATTATTAAAATTCGATTATTTCGAAAACCGTTAAGTTTAGAGGTTGTTAACAAGTATACATTTTTGTTCTTGCCATGCCGTGCCTTTAATATTTTTTTCCCAAAATAGGGCTACCTTGATGGGCAAAAAAGTTTAGTGTACATTTATGCCACACATGTGGCTTATATGGCGCCCTCTAAAAGATACATTAAATTAGATATCAAATTATGATTTCTCATACCAAAAAACCCCCAGATAATTTTTTTTTTGTATAAATGGCCACAAATGTTCAAGTTATTGCGAAAAATAAATTTTGAAATTTCACTTAACACCCTGTATCTTTCTTATTATCAATATTTTATTAAGGCAAGTTGGCTCAAATCGTAATATTTTAAAGTCACAAATCTACCATACTTCTATATACAATTACTTAAGGACCACCCTGTATGTATGATATCCGTTTATGGAAGTAGATAAATAAATAAATTATAAACTATGATATTTGACATTTTAGTTACATGTGATGTGTATACTTTTGTGTACCTATATTGCAATGTGAGATATCAAAATAAGTAAATAAGTTGATTAGAAACAACCCCTGTCTAATCCTTGTGACGTTTATTTACTATCTCAAATAACACTGATGCAAATAAAATATATATAAAACATTTACACTTTGTTCTTCCAATATTTTAATCTAAATGTCTGCTAGAAATTCATATTTTAAATGTCAATCTCCTGTATAAAGTGTTTCTACATAATTGTGCAAATTGTACAATTTGCATAAATCAAATATATAACGTTCAATTTTATGAAAAAGGTGTTTACCTTAAGGTAAGGTCTGTTGCATAATTTAAAGGTACAAATTTTATGTTGATGAGGCAGCAACCAAAAGTTATATTAACTACAGCAGTAAGTTATGTTATAGTTAAAGTATATATTCGGAGGTTTTACGTCAGGATGGTTGTAGAAACGATTAATCAGAAGTATCCCTAAATAGTGAGAATATGAAACTTGTGAAGATGTATAAAAGACTACTAAGGTGGTAGAACTCCTGCCAAAAGGACCGCTAGAGGGCAATGTGACGAGATCAAATGTTCTACAAGGAGTTAAGAAGTGTGTCAGGCAGCAGGGATATAAGACGTATATTGTGTGATTTTGCACACGCGTCATATAACTTGACCAAGTGTAATTTCAAAATAATTTCAAATTATTGTGTGTAATTGTCGTGGCAATGAAGACAAACAACTTTAAAAAATTTGACCCCTTTTCGTGCGAAGAATTATTTATCTGTAACTTTTTTCTTTTTCAGGGCAGCATAAATAACTAATTAAAAAAAAAAGACTACAAATTTCAACCACTAATTTAAAAACAATTATACGTTATAATGATAAAAAAACTGTTTATGATATTATTTGTACGCATTTATTTGTGGCATTTATTGATTTTTAATTTGGTATCCTTGTCACATTGAAAATAAACATAATTTAGCGCGAAAAGATAAAGGAGTTAGTAAAATCTAAATTTATATAATCAAACCCTTTTGTCGCAAAAACTTATTTTTTAATTTTTTTTTTTATTTTCAGTGTGACAGAAATATTTCGGATTGATTGATGTTTTTTCGAAATATGATTCTAGCTCTACTGATGGCTTATGATATAATCCCAGTAGTAGTAACAAGTACCTAATTAAAAACGAGTCGAAGATTTTTCTTTGCATTTAGAAATTGCTACGATTCATTCTTCAAATATCTGTGCAAATCAAACGATTTTCGTTCAGCGATAAATGATAGAAAAAAGGAAACGATTTATCAGTATGTGTGTAGCTGCTCTGATGATAGCTACATTTGCAATGAAAAGTAATGACAGTTTATCTTCACAAATTGTCCTGTATGTGATCGATTTTGTATAAATTCATGTATATTTGACATGTGGACTGCAACTATCATTTCACAGTGCAGCAAAAAATCGCTAAAATTTATTCCATCCAGGCGGAATTTGTGCA
This sequence comes from Anoplophora glabripennis, assembly GCF_000390285.2. Classification (NCBI taxonomy): domain Eukaryota; kingdom Metazoa; phylum Arthropoda; class Insecta; order Coleoptera; family Cerambycidae; genus Anoplophora; species Anoplophora glabripennis. The sequence goes on from NW_019416806.1 coordinate 1,123,854, forward strand.
AATTAAGCCATTTCCCATCCATACATCAGATAAATCTGTGAAGTCTGACCTGTAAATTGTTGATTGATAATAATGATTTATAGTTACATGGCATTAAACTATTTATGGGAACATATGCGTAGGTTTCTCGAATAATAAACTAAAACATTTAGACAGCAGGATGAAAATATTTGCTAGGACACCGCCCGAATGACAGTTTTATTATATCGGAAACTGGATACAGACGCTGTGGTCCACACGATGGCCAATGCAGCTCACGTCGTACCAGAGAGTGGTCTGACCAGGCCTCTTTACCGCCACAAAAAAGAGCACACTTTCGAACGGAGAATGCATTTACAATTTATAAATTCCCGATTGAATAACAGAATGAAATCTCGTGAGTGGTTTTTACGTTAAAGCTTAAAACTGATTTGAGAGGAAATGCTATTCGATACATTTTCCACACGTCTTCTGTTCCACAGGGACAACTAGAAAAAGCAATGGTGTCATGGCGTGACGAATACGTAGAGGATTGAATAATGGAGGATGTATTTTTAATAAGTTTCATGTTACTTTTGGTTTATGCAATGGTGCATGCTAATACATAATTTACGCTTACGACAACATTATTAGTACCTATAAATTCGAAGTTTGGACTAAATAAGATTTTTAATAAATTTGTATTGACACCACAAAAACTGTCAGTACCTAGAATTAAATTACAGTGTCTGTTTGATGCATACGTTCTAGGTAGTTACAGGAAAAATATTGTTCTTAATTTACACTTATGTTCACTTTATTGTAATACTTTCAACTAATATAAGAATTTTCAATCAATTCTTATTGACATCGCAAAAATTACTAGTACCCAGAAGTAGATATAATGGCAATTTGGTGCAAACTAAATAGTCACACAAGCTTATCGTTTTTAATTATTTTCGTGCTTTTTTGAGCAAACAGGGTGCAAAAATATTTCATAAATTCGGGGGTCGATACAGTATAAAAAATATAAAAGATTTTGTCCTAGTCCTAGTATCAAAGACGACTTTTTAAAATCAAGTTTTAGCTATAACTTTTTCAGAAGCTATTTAAATTTGTGTCGAGTATGTATTTGATAATGTTTACACAGGGATAATAAGTTGTGAGTATTTTGTAAGAAGTTGCTATCTACGATTTTACCTCTCCTCTTATATCCCTAAATATTTGTTTCTAGCCATTCCTATTGTCAGAAAATTATTATTTATAGAACGAATTCTCAAGAGATTAATATATTACAGATTTCCATATATTACACAGTACAACTTTTAGTTTGAAAAAAAAAACACCGAACTCTAGTTAGGGACCCAGGGGTTTTTGGGATCGCTGATTCCGATGAAAAGGTCGGCTAAGCTCTATCACGTCAAGTTCAAGGTCGTTTGAAAGTCAAACTAAGAAAAGGTGGCTGAAAAAACTTGAAAAAATTCATACATAGGTTTTTTTAGGCCGCTGAGTCTGAATCTGTTGTCGGTTGACCTCTATCACCTCACGTTCAAGGTCGTTTGAAGGTTAAAGTATGAATAGGGTGTGAAAAATATTGAAAAAATTTTTACGAATGCTCACCTGTCTACTATTGTCTGTTTATCTGTCTGCTTTTTACTTGCATACCTGTTTGTTTGTCTGTTAGTCTGTGTTTATCGTCCGCCTGTATTTTCTATCTGTCCATCTATCTGACATCCTGCCTTTCTGTTTGTTTGTCTATCTTCCTGTCTGACTAAATGACTAAATGTTTCTATCTGTCTGTTTTTCTGTCACCCTCTGTCTAAATGTCATATGAATCTGAAACTTCATTTTCATCATTTTCATCTTGATTGGTTTCCAGAAAATTTGGGTGCATTTAGTGAAGAACAAGAAGAAAAATGCATCAGGACCTGAATGAGTTTGGACAAAGATATCAAGGTGTTTGGGGGAAGAATATGTTATCAGATTATTGCTCTAAAGAGAGACACAAATAAAGCACATAAAAGAAAAGCAATTCGAAGATCATTCCAGGAATAACATAGGCGTTCTCTCCTGAATTTCGATTAATACACTTATGCTAAGAGAAGCGAATTGATTTGTTGAAGGCTTTCAAAAGTTTTTTTTTAATCCAGTTTTTTTACAATCACGCAAAACCGAGAGAGAATGGTAGGCAGAAAGGTAAGAAGACAAACTGACAAGGAGGCAGACAGATTGTCAGTGGACATTTAGACAGAGAACAACAGACATATAGAAACATTTAGTCATTTAGTCAGATAGACAAAATTACCGACAGAAAAGCAGTTAGATAAACAGACAAAAGTAGGCAGCTGAGCATTCGTAAAAATTTTTTCCAATTTTTTTCACGTCCTATTCTTGCTTTAACCTGCAACCGACCTTGAACATGAAGTGATAAAGGTCAACACACAGCGGATTCAGACTCAGCGACCTAAAAAACCTTTGTATGCATTTTTCAGATTTTCTCAACCACCTTTTCTTAGTTTGACCTTCAAATGACCTTGAACCTGACGTGATGGAGCGTAGCTGATCTCGGCATCGAAATCAGCGACCCCAAAAACCTCCGGGTGCCTAGGTAGAGTTCGGTGTTTTTTGACCTGTGTTATTAAATAAAGTTTTCTTTTCAAATCAAATATCAAATGAAAAAAAAATTGGAATATATTCTTGTCCAGTATGGAACGAGAATAATTACAAAAATACACAAAAAATTAAAGCAATTTTGTCCAAAATTATATGGACACAACTTCCAAAGCCATGCTCTTGGTGGCGCAAAAAAATATAATTCGATGAGAAAAAAAGAACCATTGTGATAAACCTTTGAGATAGGAAATCAACGCTTTAAAATTTTAAACTACAAGGCGTATTCACAAAATACGAGTACATAGTACATATTCAATTTTTTAAAAATCGAAACGACAGTAGTTTATGAAAAATTTACAAATTCAGAAAGATATGTACATCAAACATTATATTTCGACGTAGTCGCCTTCAACCTCAATCCACCTTATGAGCTGAGATGAGTTTCTGAAAGCTTCGTCAAAAAAATCTCCCGCCGCTCTTGGGCCCATTGTTTCACGTCACTGTGGACCTCATCGTCGGTAGAAAACATTTTCTCTCCATGGCTGTGGATAGGGTGGTTAATGATGTTCCAACGAATGAATCCAAGAGTTGCTTTATGGAGTTGGCTGTGTGGGGCTGTGTATTGTTATGAAACAAGCACATTCACTTTGTCAACATTCCTATTCCTTTATTCTGTATCGCCCTTCGTAGTGTTTTCAGGGTTTCATAGTACCGCGCAACATTAATTGTTTCTTCCTGGGACAAAAAGTCAATGAGGAGAATCCCTTTACAGTCCCAAAACCCAGTTGCCATTATTTTTGTCCTTTGGTCATAATGAACATTATATCTGCCAGCTTTATACTTATACTTATACACCACACCACTTCTACACGTTAGTGCGATTCACCACAACATCCCCATAAAAAGTTTTGATTTCCTTAAAAATCTGGAACGGCAACTTTCCCGTTGCAAGAACCGTATTATGCTCCACTCGTAGCTGGCGGGATTCGGAATAGCGGCAGCTGTTTCAAGGCGCCACTACAACAACAGTTCTCAACTGACCGAGACAAATGAGCGCGCGTTTTGCTCCCAACACCTTGGCTTGATTGCAGTGTTGCCTATTTTGTCGAAAACAGAAGCCAAGAGCATCAGAGTCTCATCACTCTTACCTTGTGGTATGCCTCTTCCATAGATAGGAAATGCCTAAAAGCAGGTAGAAATTGGACATTAGTACTTATAGCCAGTAATCTCGAAAACGGTGCATTTTCATAAATTTCAACTGGAGTACCTACGATTTTCACATAAAATAAACTTTTACAATGTAGCATGCGATATACCATACAAAATGTTGATAGAATCGTAACGTAAAATGCTAATATATGATTTACATTTACACAGTATTTTCCAACTTTTTAACTATACCGGAAAATTAAGATAGATTGATAATATTGGACCCGTTTTTTATCATTTTCCATATTCACGTCACTTACGCTCCAAAGAAAATTAAAATATACGTGGTCACATCACAAAGTGAAAATTTACCAAACGCGGCATTTTTTAGTATATTTAATATACCACAGTACCAATACTTTTACATTTTTATGAGAAATTCCTTTAGTGCAACATTAAAATTAAAAATTGAGGTATTAATAAACAGCGTTTTAAAAATCAGAATATCTGAATTGACAAATATAGTCGAACTCAGTCCATGTTTATCTCTTAAATAATTTTGTTTTATGTAAGGGTTAAAGTTTCCTACCACTTCCTTTCCTGGCGGGAGACGTAAAAAATATTAGATTTATAAAATCCTACATAAAAAATCGATGCAGAAATCGCTAACAGTTATGCCATCTGTGTGTCAACATACATTTTTCGCTCAACATAAAATAAAATATCCGATTTAATTTTTCTAGTTCTTTCACCAAAAATATTTGAAAAACAGAATTAACACTTTTTTAAGTCATGAACATTTCCATTTCCAATTCAGTTGAAGGAAACTACTTCATTTTTTTTATGGTATAGCTAATTTATCCTATTTTCCTTTAATTAAAACTGTATTCATTTCAAACTTATGAAAATATTAAATTATACTAACACTGCTACTACTCGTACTACTACTATAATACGCAAATTTACATAATGTAAGTGTATTTATAGTATATTAATTAATACATACTTCGACTAATAAAATTCATTTTGTAAATGACCAGAAATATAATATATTTATTTGACACAGAACAGACCGAAGTTATTTTATAAAATCCTGCCTAATCAGTCACTACCAAATCTCTATTGATTTATTCTTAAAAAAAATTAACTTTTGTAAATGGCCATAAATCCCGGTTTTTCTCCAGAGTACCAGGGAAACATTTTTTGCGCCGCATAAGGCACATAAAAATAAATTTATTATCCATGGGGGAATTCCGATTATTACAACTTCGTCGTTATTGTATTGCACAAATCCCAAGGGGATAATTACTTACCAGGTACATACAATTTTAAATGTAGATACCATCTGTGAAAGAATGTGAAAGTTTAATCGCAAGTTCGCATAAAATCAAATATGTAGCTTTGTAAGTTTTATATTCGATTTTAAATCAACTTCTGTTGTTAATGTTTCCGAATAATAGTTGAAAACAGAATATTGCAGTTTTTATAATTCAGATTTATTTTATTCTGGAAAACTTACGGTATAAAATAATTATTAAATTAAGTTAACTCAAATTATTCCTTTAAATAACTATTTGTCGTTTTTGAAATGGGTATTTACCGATCGCCAGGGACGAATAACACTAAGAACAACTGTTCATTATTTTTTACAATCGCTTTCCTTTCGCTTTCTTGTAAGTCATTATTATTTTGTTAACTTTTGCTGCTATTTATTATTACGTACTATACCCTATATTTTATAGTAAGTTCCATATCTGTTTAGAGTAGAAAACTAGACACTGCCCCTTTTTGTTTCATACTGTTTATACTTACATGTTGTTATGATATATTGATTTGCAACGATAAATAAACTTGAGATGAAACCAAAATTTCGAATATTGATATATTCACATAAAATAAATATAAAAAACCGACACAACAGAGATGTGGAATACTGAGAGAATGAAAATGAAAGATAAAATTTAGATATAGAATAAGTTTGTAGCATAATAAGACAAAATCATTAATTGAAATAAATCAATCTGTCAAAATGCAAAGAATTTAATTTGTGAATTAAATAGATTGAAAAATGCACCAATATATCATAGAAAAGTTAGAAAGTAGTCTGAGAGTACTGAAGGGTAACCGAGAGACAAGTACAATAAACTAAAGGACCCCGCACAAATCTTATGGAAATTGAATTTCGGTCAAATTATTTGAAATTTTCAGAATAGTTTCTTGAAGTCATGCTGAGAAAAAGTCTTCATGGGCACAAAGTGCCAAGATGCTCCGGAGCCGAGATATGAGCGATGGGAAGTTGAAAAACGCGTTTTTCATATCTCAGGCTCCTATAATCGGTTTTACGGCATCTAAACATTTTCACTGCAAAAAAACGTATAACTCAAATCATACTAACGCATTTTCTACAAAAAAAAAACATATTTTTGAAGTCATTCCATACCTAAGAACGTTGAAATCTGACAAAAATAGGCTTTTAAAAACGTTTCGTTATTTTTTTTCTCTGATTAATATTCAGTATTATAGTTATAAGAGTTATAATACTTAATATTCAGTCTAATAGAATATTATTATATTGTAAAAAACCAAGTCCCATTCTCAGCCGAACCCAAGATGAACGACGTGGACGTGATGTGAGACTCATCTCATTGGGCTGCTTGTTTATCGTGAGTCCCCTTGCCTCTCACTAGTAGATATTTTTTTAGGTTTGACAGTAGAGATAAGGACCCCACGGTTCGTCACTCCCGAAGTATTTTATAACTCCAAACCTTCTCTACTGTCTTTTATATCTACAGCTCAAAAAATTAAAGCCCAACTTCAACTTCCCCATCAACAACCCATCGCTCATATCTCGGCTCCGGAGCATCTTGGCACTTTGTGCCCATGAAGACTTTTTCTCAGCATGACTTCAAGAAACTATTCTGAAAATTTCAAATAATTTGACCGAAATTCAATTTCCATAAGATTTGTGCGGGGTCCTTTAAAAGATGGGCTGGGGGACACCTTTGTGAAAATTCGATTTTCCTTTTCAAAAAAATAATGTGTACAGCGACGTATTTCTCACTTATGCCATGTTGAAGAGAAGTATCGATTTTATCACAAAAATTTTTTTGGCATAAGTGTCGCAAGGGACCTGAAAATGGAAAACTTTGTAAGAAAATGTAAAAAACATCTTTAATTGTCTAGCAATTTCTCATTAATGCCAATTAGAAGTATGATATTATTATATTCGAAAAGCTCATAAAAAACATTGGCATAAGTCCTACTAAGGACTAAAGAAAATAGGGCTTTGGAAAAGCTGCGGAAAGAGAAAATTAAATATTCACATAGGTGTCCCGGCGGGCACATCGGTTTTTTCCATAATCTTAAATTCGGAAAATGTCATATTTTTCTTCCTATTTAATTATGTATCTTTTCAAGAGTTGATTTTAGGCGAAAATGGAAGAGGAAAAAGATATTTGTAATTAAATTTTACTGACTGACTAACTAAATGACTAGTTACAAATCGAATGAATCATGATTATTATTGTAAAAATCGAAAAAATCGCCAAAATTGGGGTTAAAAAACATTACATTTTAGGGAATTTTTTGGGGTCTTTAAATTGGGTATAGGACCTTCATACTTGGCTCAAGAAAACTTCATGTTATGTAGAATCATCACACCAAATTTCATCAAAATCGGTTCGATAGATTTTGCATAATAATTTTGCAATCCAGATTTTGAAAAAAAATTTGCAAATTTTCAAAATTTTGCACAGCAAAAACCAAGGCCCTTAGATACTTGAAAATTTAATCACATATAGAAGGGCTCTCAAGCTTTCAAACTTTTTTTGAAAAATTCGAATCCGTCAATTAGGAGAGCTCTGGCGCTTGTTTAAACATTGGTCGAATTTTTGTACTTATAAACAATTAGAATAACTTTGTGAATATTCAATCAAATCAAATTTTTTAAAGCAGGTTTTAAAAGTTCTTGGAAAGACGCTTCTTTAAAAAAAAAAAAAGGAACGATTGATCAATTAGTTACGTAGTTATAGCCGTCATTTACACTAAATGTACTGGGACATCCGGGCTAATTTTTCGAAAAATACCTTTGGTATTCCGAGTACTTACCAGGTCTAAGATTACAATACTTTTCTTCATTGGCAACCTACTTTAAAACGTGTTTAAAGTTATTTATGCAAGCGAGAAATTCAATAAAATCGTACGGGTGGTGGTGGTGGGGGAAGCAGAGAGCGCGGCCGCTTCGGCCTGCTCGAAATTGAATCGGCTATAACTACGTAACTAATTGATCAATCGATCTGTTTTTTTTTAAAGAAGCGTCTTTCCAAGAACTTTTAAAACCTGCTTTAAAAAATTTGATTTGATTGAATATTCACAAAGTTCTAATTGTTTATAAGTACAAAAATTCGACCAATGTTTAAACAAGCGCCAGAGCTCTCCTAATTGACGGATTCGAATTTTTCAAAAAAAGTTTGAAAGCTTGAGAGCCCTTCTATATGTGATTAAATTTTCAAGTATCTAAGGGCCTTGGTTTTTGCTGTGCAAAATTTTGAAAATTTGCAATTTTTTTTTCAAAATCTGGATTGCAAAATTATTATGCAAAATCTATCGAACCGATTTTGATGAAATTTGGTGTGATGATTCTACATAACATGAACTTTTTTTTAGCCAAGTATGAAGGCCCTATACCCAACTTAAAGGCCCCAAAAAAAAATCCCTAAAAAAGAATGTTTTTTAACCCAATTTTTGGCGATTTTTTCGATTTTTACAATAATAATCATGATTCATTCGATTTGGAACTAGTCATATTTTGTAAAATTTAATTACAAACATTTTTTTCCTCTTCCATTTTCGCCTAAAATCAACTCTTGAAAAGATACATAATTAAATAGGAAGAAAAATATGACATTTTTCGCATTTTCTTTAACATAATGTGCCGCCAAAAGTTAAGCCCACGTTTATTTTATGCGCATAGAAAAATTTTCATTCCTAGTGATATTTGAAAGCCAAAAAGTCAAAAATCTACGTTTCACCCAAACCAAAACAGATACCGCCTAGTCTATTATTATACCTTTAGTCAAGATTTATAAGTGGAATTAACATTGTACAACGTCATGTACCGATTTTCGGAATGTCAAACCCATATGTCAACTATTGTGTAAAATTTGTTGAGTAATATGTGTATGTAAGCTATAAAATGACTTGTGCAATGTTAATAAGACCTTCTAGAAATTAAAAACTGTATTAAAATCCCAACNGTAACGATTTTCGGAATGTCAAACCCATATGTCAACTATTGTGTAAAATTTGTTGAGTAATATGTGTATGTAAGCTATAAAATGACTTGTGCAATGTTAATAAGACCTTCTAGAAATTAAAAACTGTATTAAAATCCCAACTTACGTTCCAAGTAGTGTATAAACTTTAGAAGTTGTTAATAATCAGTGGACTAAAAACATTTCAATTAATAAATAATCCAAACAGTAAAAGATAAAAGTGAAAATAAGCAAATATCAACGTTGTTGAACAATATTGACTTAGAATTAAGCTAAATAGCACAAATTAGTCAAAATTTACAAAAATAGGCATTTGTAGAATGTTTAAATTTGAACGCAGAGAAAAGAAATAGAAATCAAAATGTGCATAAAAATGTGTAGAATCAGAAAATGTAATAGTTATGCTGCAAAAAACATGCATTAAGTCACAACTTCCAATTAAAAATTTCTCAAAAGTTAAATATGACGTCTCCATAGTAACAACATCAATTGTTTCTAATTTTATAAAAGTAAAACAAGGCTCATAGCAATCAGTCTTTCATGATTTGCCAAGCAGTAAACATCGTCGAGTAGTACCTAAATGAAAGTTAAATTAAATAAGCAAATCGTGAATTTAGTTACCAAGTTACAAAACGTCAAGTAAAATTCACAAGGTTGAAAGTCATCTGTCAAGAGGTGCATAAATTCCATAAGTGAAAATTGTCATAAGAAACCCTGTACTGACTGGAAATGTATGCAATAGGAACAAACCCTAAATAATTAAAAATGAAAATTATAAAATTTTTAAAAGTAAAATAATGTAGTGCAGTGAAAAATTGCAACAGCAGTTTACGTTCGCGCTATTTTTACCAAGTGGAAGGCAAGACGTTGGGTTCAGCTGACAGCGTGGAATACTGCCAGGCACGGAAAGAATTACAACACCGGAATGCGATTACTTTACATCGAAATGCGAGTTATATACACTTAAAATTGGCCAAATTAAAAAATAACAATCGAAACGAATTCGTAACAAATCTCTAATAAAAATAAAATTAAATAAAACTTTCCAAAATTCAAAGAATAAATCAAAATTATCATATTGCAATAATAACAAATTTAAAGCGGAAAATTATTATAACGAGCGTTCAAATAAAATCGTGGTCAAGTTGTTTCTGAAAATTTGGACGTAGGGCGTAGCGTATAGCAAATGAACTTATACGTCATCTGTCAAAGCGCTATAACTATCGCAGGTATCAATTTGAATATTTTCGTTTTAAAAAGCGTTTAAAATGGTGTTTTCTCAAGAACAAAAAGTGTTTATCATAGAGTCCTACTTTAGAAATGGACGCAAGATTGATGGAATATGGAAGTATTCT
>NW_019416806.1:1134411-1150658 GCF_000390285.2 Anoplophora glabripennis
AAGTTATATAGTCATTAACGTTATTGAAACTGACAGCTGCTATACAGCTCGTTGAGAAATGAGGTTAAGTTGGTCGCTATAAGCTACTCCCTACGTCCAATGTGTCAGAGCCAACTTCGACCACGTTTTTATTTGAACGCTCGTTAGCTTCTAAATATAACGTAGAATAAGTCAATAAAATTAAATTGTTGAAAATATTTTGAGAAACTGTAATACGTATAATGTAATTTCTTTGTCAAATGCTAAACTGAATTTTTCACTTTCTAACAACTTCAATATTTATAAAAAATTACATAATCGAAGGAAACCACACCCTGATGAGGATTTAGCTCTGAATACAATTGCATACAAGACAAGTTCTTGTTGGCGCCCATGTAAGTAATATTCAATAAAAAAAAAAACAAAATTTAATAAAACAACAACACACAACAATAACATAACAATATATATTCTTAAAATGTAAAAAGTGCAGTTAGGTATAAGAAGACAACGATTATGTCACTTGTTTGAATAAAATTACATAAAATAGAACCCGGCCTACAGCCAAGTCTGTACCACATTCTACATTTACTCTAATCATTATAACCAATGGTAACGCAGAGTTAATTGCTGATTTACTTTTGATATAGACAAAAATACACAATAGAATATGTAGGGAGTTATCGAAAGCTAGATTTTCTCTTAGTACCTGTTTGTTTATTTACTGTTAGTAGGAAACAAGGCAGTCTTTAAAAAATACTGTGAAAGTGAAAAATTGAAAATTGAAGGAAAACTTACTCATTTTGAAATATTTTTCTTTCAAAAAGTATTTGTTTGTACTTAGACCTGTAAACATCTATTAAAATTCCACTTTAAATGACATTATTGCAAACAATCATAAAGGAATATTGGTTTTAGGGCTTTCATAGTTCATGCTAATATTTAAATGGGTTGGTATGGTATTTTGGACTGTTATGCCGTGGCCTGTGTAGCTGACCACCGCCAGTTACAAAATTACATTTCACACGCTTAGTCTCAGCTAGGAATCTTTGACCTCCTATTATTGTTCTCGGGTTAAACTTTGTCAGGTTGGATCCGCTATCAGAACCTCTACGCCCACCCTGTTGATCATTTTGGTTCTTATTGGATCTAAGGCCGCTATGACCGGAACCGCTCCTCAGGTTACAGCCCATATTGCTCTGCAAATGATCGCATCCAATGCTCTCAAACGTTTCACCATTCTTTACTGTCGGCATCTTCATTAGTGAATCTGCAAATGCTTCACGAGTGAGGACATTTCGTTTTTCAATAATGCAAATTATAAACTACAAACTATATCTGGGTTACATTCTTGAGAAATACATAGCTTAGGTAGAAAATATACTCGTATATTCTTGCCATATCCCTTGTCACTCTTTTGTATTTAAATAGACGCCGTCACAAACATTTTTCCTTCATTACTCCTTAATGAACCGTAAAAATGTTGTACATTTACATTTTCATCATTGTCAGTGTTCCATTTATATTTTAATTACACCAACACCTCCCTTATTACTAATTATCTTTTGAGAATATTCAAGTTTTAACTGACCTTGAAAACATAAAAAATTTGAAATTCAAATTATTAAAATTACTAATAAATAAAGACTCAAATTATGGGCGTTACCTGATTGAATATGTATGAGTTTTTTATTGAAACAAGTCACAGTTTACTAATTTACTTTACGTGGAAATAGATGAATCCATATTTTTCGTAGTTATTAATATATAGGGCGATTTATTAAAACGCGACAATATTTACAAGATTTACCTTGTAAAAGACCACCTGCAAAATTTCAATCCGAACTCATTAATTCCTTTTTCCTAATTCCAAATGTTATGACAGTAATACCAGTATATGTCAACTAAAAGATAAGACAAATGCCATGATCATCTAAGTACGTGTACTTGATACCCCCATTTGTTTTATAATTATTTTAATTCACTGACCCGGCAAGTAAGTATGAATGTATTAGATAGGATTGAGATGTAGAAGTGTAGCAATGGCATCCTTTACTCCTCAATAATATTATAACAATAATTAAATCGTAGTACAACGTCATATTAAAATAGACACTTTTAATGTGACGTCACATATATTTAGGCTGCCCGCAACAAAATGTCATAGTTGAAATTGTACAGACCGAATCTGACCCTTGTGTACCATTTACATAGATACTATAAAAATGAACAACTTCAAATGAATTCATTTTTACAAGGATTTAGAAGTATTTAAGAACAACCAACACGTGTTTGGTAAAATAGATACACCAATGTGCTTAAAATCTTCAAGTGGTTTATTATAGACGTACTCTTAACCAATACCAAACCTTTCTTGAATGATATCCTGTTGCGACACTACTTCGCTTACATGAAATTATCTTTAATACGCATGCTAAGTAACATTGAAATAATTTTTAATTTATTAATTAGTATAAGAGTCAATATTGTTCTATAAATTTAAATACATAAGTTTTATAATTCTTTTAGTTTATCACTTGGGGTTTGAAACTTCTTAAATAATTCTAATATTGCCAGAATATCGCGATATTTAAGATCATGACATTTTTTTGGCACTTATATCCAAAGTATATAAGTTCTATTAAGGAACAAGTTCTACAACTAGTGGAAGAAAATCCCGTTCTGAGTCCCTGAGAAATTACCACAATACACTGCTATCATCCAACCATTTTTGTACGAAACAAGTCCTAGAACTTGTAGATTCTGTATGTCGAAATTATTGTAACTTCCATCATATTTCTTCTAAAAATAGTCATTTGAATTTAATTTGAATATAATACAATATTTTCAAGATGTTTCATTTTTGACGTACAAGGAAAATTAAATTGTAGATCTACAAGTTGTTATCAATAATTTTCTTCATTTTCAACTGATATATATGGTACTGAAACTTGCTGTTCGTGGGTTTCCAGTTCGTTGGGTAGGTTTTTTAAATAGGAAATGACGGCTACCTGGAGCAGACAGATATTAGGAAGTGTTGTGTTATTTTTTTTTTATATAAAATAATGTCTGCTTCTGACGACAACTGAGGAGAATGATAGTGGTTGACGCCCAAAATTTAAAAACGTCTTCAACGAAAACAAAACAAGTTTTAGTGTCACTTGATCCAATATACACTTAAAATAATGAACATTAACTTCGGTTGTCTATAACTCTTTACTTTTACTTTGGCGTTTCAAGCTTTATATTTAAGTACTTTGACGCAGGGCTTATAATATCCTTTTTCATCTTTTAGAAATTTGTTGACCTTCGAAACCCATCTCGAGTCAAATTAAATATGGTCTGAAATGGAACGAAAAATTGACCAAGAAGATTTAATAAATTAAATGAAAAACAATCAGGATGAAGTGAAATGCAATTTACAAGATTTTAACAAGAAGTTGAACGAAGTTATCAAGAATAGATTATGAAGAAACTGTTGAAAAGAAAATGATTCAATCGAGAAGTCAGATGGATGACAAAATTTAGGTCTTAGAAGAAAGTATAATTAAGTTAAAGATTGGAATGGAGACAAACTTTAAGTCGTAGAAGAAAGTTTAATTAAATTACAAAATGAGGTTTAGAAAGGAAATTTATACAGTTGTCCACAAAAGGAGTTGTTAGAATTGAAGGTAGTTCTACCATATCTTCAAGAATTAAGCAGCCAACCTTTGATGGCAATTATGAATACAGATTTGGCCCCATTAGTTGTGGAGAATGACTTATTAAAAAGAAGGTACGAAAATAAACAACATTTATTAAGCAATAATTGATGGTCTAAACATTACGTTTTATACTGAATGAAGGTTTAAACAAATTTGAAGCCATCCGTGGTGCGGCAGCCTGCTGTACCTGCCGCACAAGACAGTGCGAAAGCGCTAATGGCAGTTTTGACGATTTAAATGTTGTGTTCGAATATGTTGAAATTTATTCAAATCTCGTTTAAAAGTAACGCAAAAATTAAACAAGTAAACGAATTACTTACCAATAGACGATATTATGCTCTACAAAAATTGTTAAAAGTTGTTTGCTGTAGTATTGTCTTTGGGGTAGAGGTATGTCCTGTGTTCTGGTTTTCCATTTCTGGTGTTTGATTTAAACTTCTTTTGCAAATGTACTACATCCTGGAATCTTCTAATATTTCTAGCATCTTCCGATTTTTTGGCAGGGTCCCCATGTAGTATTGTCTCTTGGGGCAGAGTTATAGCCTTTCCGAAGTCAATTGAACGTGTATAAAAAAGCCAAGCAATAAAATTTAATGAGTTTCATAGGCGTCCCTAAAATAGTTTCTGCTAAAGGTAAAAAATTATAAAAATTTGTATGTGTAGAAAATTTCTATTATATGTTCATTTGACCAACAACATATTTTAATTATTTATGTCCTCAAACAATTTTATTATATTGATGGTAAATTTCGATTTGTTCCGTTTCAAAAGGTCTCTAAAATGCCATATTGTAATAATATTATTTCTCCCTTTCGCAATTGATATATGAATGATTAAATAAATTAAAATTACATGAATCACACCAAATTCCTCATTACTGTACTGCACAGCCAAGCGACTTGTCGACAACTGAAATTTATAACGCAGCCGACCAGAGCAACAGTGTGTAACGCAATTTGTCTGCACGCGCATTCTTCAACTGGGCGTATACATTTCTACCACCTGCACGTTTAGTTCGACCAGACCTGTATATGGGTATGGTTAAATAAATATGGGAACAAGTTTTCAGATATTTCAATTCTGAGTTGCTGCGCCAGCGATCGAACCTGGTACATACTATCATCCTCTTGGTTCTCCAATTGATATCATCGGAAATACTATACGAGCAATGTTAATTAAAATACAGTTCGAGCTAAGACTAATTTATAATGCAAACTTTTGCTGAGTAGGAAAAATGTATTGTCATTGCACGGATGACCGGATCTAGGATCTTTGACCCGTCGCGTATTGCATTTATTGCAAAATTGCAAGTAGCAGTTAATGACAATGCTTTCAAATGACAGTCAAAATTCACAAAAACACCACACAACACATTCACTGAAAACCGTTGTTGGAACCGGGATCTCTGTATAACCAATGTGAGAATTTGCATCACACCAATGTTGTAAAAATTTATTATAGTAAAATAACATTCATCTGTAAAAAACAAAGGTGCTTTTAAGCAAGGGCTTGTAAGAACAGGATCTTGTGCCTTTTGATGTTGAAACCACTGGCAAAATTCCACACGGAGCTGAAGACCAATGTTATTTATTGCTTGAACCCTTTGTACATGACAGGGGAGTAATAATTGTTTCTGTAGAACACGCCACACTACTATTAGTTTCGTACGCCGNTAAGAACAGGATCTTGTGCCTTTTGATGTTGAAACCACTGGCAAAATTCCACACGGAGCTGAAGACCAATGTTATTTATTGCTTGAACCCTTTGTACATGACAGGGGAGTAATAATTGTTTCTGTAGAACACGCCACACTACTATTAGTTTCGTACGCCGGCTAAGTAATTCTACAATACAACGCATGTGCACAAGATGCACAGGATCGACTTACATTTAATTAATTTTCTCGAAACAGCAGCATTTAGAACATCAGTTGCTTAATAAAAGTTGTTCATTTTCTTTTCAAGGAACGCACTTATTTCAGAAACACCCTGTATAAGACTTAAAACTAGGTAACTCAGAAGAAGCATGTGGAGTCATTAGGTTAGACCGATACCAACTCCCAATGCGTACAGGCGGTGGAATCGAGATAAACTAATACAATGTTCGAACTCCATTTGAGGGAATAGGACGTGGCTGTATATTTTCCTCGTAGTAGTACCGGGATAGTTATGAACTACTTTAGCGGATGTTCAAAAATATATTCCATACCTAATTAGGAAGTGGTATCTGTTATTCAGACCAAGAACAGATATTCGAATCTGAAGCATTTCAAAATATTCGCAGACTGTTAGGTGTCTCCAAAACCAGGAACATATATTTTCATCCTAATCAGATGGAATAGTCAAGGGGTATAATTAAATTATTGAAAATTTCCTGACAAATGATGTTAATGAGATCAATTTTGATACTTTTGATGGTTTGAAATAAAAATGGGATATGTTTACATCACTCACCCGAAGTAGAAATACATTGCCGGAAATTTTCAAGACACGCCCCTACCACGGTAAATTGTTACAGTAGTTCCCGTAACAGAACTTTATTGGCTTATTATTGTCTTGGAATTCTATCTCAACAGATATTGTACGGACTGTGTTAATGTGTCATATGATATATGACGTGTTCATCAGAAAATGCACCCTCTGTAATTTTGGTATTTTTATATTGGAGCACGTGACATATTCCAAAATTCGAAAGTTGATGTCAGAAATGCAGAGTAATATGTTTTTTTGCCACCAAAATCCTCCGACAATAATACGTTCACATGTAGGAAATCTCTGGATAAGCTAACGAGCGCAAGATGCCACACATACCAGAAGTGACATAGTCAACATCTTTATCAGATTTTTGTCTTCTTGCAGAACTGAGGCTGAGGCGTGCTACGTACAAGAAAGTTTGTTTGTGTGCCGACGTGGAGCGTGCGCGGGTGTACCAGATGAAATTCGACCACAAGTAAGAGCGCCGCGACGCCCCGTCAGTTTGCCGGTACACGCGGAATACGCTGCTTTCTGTGTTCGCGCGACTGTGCTCCAAATTGTGCAGTGACAAATACACGTTGCCTGTGCTTTGACACGCTTTTTCATCAACCGGAATCTGGACGTCAGCTCTAAGAATCATTTTCTTCTGGTAGGTTTATTGTGACGCCAAAGATTTATTACGAATTTTGTACATTTTAAAATTAATGTTTTTGTCACAATGTGCCAACTGTTTCTATTTGCATGGCAGTTTTTTATTAACTGAATAGATGTGTACAAAATATGTATTTTATTATTGTAAATGTAATTTTATATCTGAAATGGACTTTTGAGAAATTACATAAATTGTCAGCAATAATCAATTTTACACACTCATTTTATTGGACCGAAAGGTAATAAAATAAATACATACCGATAAATGCAGATATTTGCATTGTAAAATGTATAAAATTTGATGTTCTGAAATAAAATAATATATATCTTTAGCATAAAGAATAAATATATTTTGAACTTTACTTGCAAATGTAGATCCACGTACTACTGAAAAACTATTGAATATAGCAATTTTTCATAAAAACTTCTAAATACATATTGATATAACTATCCAACATTTTATTCAGTATGGATAAGAAACAAGAATATAATGATTACAAATATATTTTTTTGTCTTTTCGCTTTTCATTTTAATTTATACTTGATGTTTAGGCATTCTTAAATTTAGGCTAATATTGTTTGCCTACAATTAAAAGAAATTAAATATACATATCTCTATACCAATATAGGCATAGGCATAGGCATAGGTAAAAAAGGAATTCTCGAATCGAAACGCACACGCGATACCTAGATTGTCTAGTTTTGAAGTAATTAGTTCATTCTTATCGTTTATTATTAAAAACTCATCCCAGTTTCCCTCCCCTATCCTATTGAGTTCAACAGTGATATACTTACCAAAAACCAGTTTTGCCCAAAGGTGAGTTAATTAATCATTTTTTGTTAGTTCATTTTTTTATAAAGTCCGCTATCTCGCCGAAACACTTATTATAATGCCTTTTTATTGAACATTCGTCTTCATATACAGGTGTTTATATTTCAATAACTAGGCTAATGTTTATTAAATATATATAGATATAAATGAAGTAGGTGATCTAAAATTTCTGAAGTTGAGTTTAATTGTATGGTTATATGAACAAAAGTATATTCAATTCAATGAAAACGAATAATTTTTATGCTAAAAAATTATTAATATTTATTTTTTGGATACCTATTCTGGGAATTGCAAATTGAAACAATGGTAACTAAATTCCTGTGCCACAGGAATAAGCTTTTATCAAACTTACGTTTATCTACTTTGATACCTAACAATGATAAATACATCACTATAAATCCACACTGTTTCCAAAGGTTTCCTACTTTCATTTTCAAAACACTGTAAAGCCGCATAAGTAAATACTTCCAGAAAAAAAAAATTAGATTTAGAAATAATCATAATAATAATATAATAATAATAATAAATAATCATAAGTTTGTAGTCATCTGTTATATCTGTTGATATTTCGATGAATGTACAAAATATAAGAAAGAAAACTTGCTGACATATATAATAATTAAAATAAAGGAGTTTATTAGAAGTAGTAGCTTAAAAATTAAAATAATGAGAAACTATTGTTTTGGTTTTTGTGTTAATTATAAATTTTTTTATAATTTATTTTTTTTATTTATTGAATTTATCGCATTTTGATTGAATTTTATTCATTTTAATATTGTTGTAATTTTAAATTTTTATTTTGCTGGGCGCCAACAAGAACTTGTCTTGTACAGTAACTTAGTTTAGAGCTGACTCTTCCTCAGTGCGTGTTTCACTAACTTTTGTTGATATATTTTGAAGTATGAGATTTGTTTAGAAAATGAAAAATTCAATTTAGCATTTAACTAACAGATCGTATTGCATGTTCAAATATTTAGACAATTTAACAAATTTTATTTTCTTAAGTACTACGTTAAATCTACTAGCTATTCTACTTTTGCTCTAGAGGGTGAAAATTTAGATGTTATAGTCGACTTTGGCAGGTTTAAAAAATTTACATTAACGCTATCAGTTTGATTGTTATTTACGAATTCGTACGGTGAAATTTTTAAATTGGCCAATTTTTAAAAGTATGAAACTCACGTAACGCATTTTCGGAGATGCCTTCCAGGTGACATAACCCTTGTGATGATAGATGTTAGATTTCAGGTGCTCTAGGTCGTAAAACTGGTCCCATGTGTTTGATTTTCCAATAGTAAATAGCCTGCCGTTGTATTTTCTCACTGCACTTCACTAATTTTTATTTGACAATTTATACTTTGCACTTTTAGTTAAATAACATTTGTTTCCATAATATAAATTTCCAATAGGTATTTGGTTAGTTGAGAAAAATTTTAACTGATGGAAAATTACAGTTTTGAGAGATGGCAGATTACTTCTGAATGTCGTTGACGTTTCAAAACTGGTAACTACATAAGTTCACCATTGATTTACTTAATTTTGAGTTGCTTTTGTTTATATTAGGTGTGACTAAACGATGTTTATAGCTCGGCAAATTATGAAAGACTGACTACTACGAGCCCTGTTCTAGTTTTTATAAACTAAAAACAAAAGAACCTGTTGCTATGGATACATTATATTGACGTTTTATGAAAATTTTTAACTGGAAATTATGCCTTTATGTATGTTTTTTGTAGCATGATACTTACCTATTCAGATTCTACATAATTTTCTATAAATTTCAGTACCTATATCTTTCTTCAACGTTAATTTTCAAATATTTTACAAATTTTTAAAATTTGTGCAAAATTTAACCAAACTGTGATATTTAGCTTAATTCTATATTTATATTACTGTTCCACGACATTGATATTTCCTTATTTTTACTATTCTGAACAGTCTTTTCCTTTTTGAATTAACTAGTAATAGAAATGTTTTAGGTCCACCGTTTTTGGACAACTAATAAAGTTTATACACTACTAGTAACGTAAATTGAGATTTGAATACAGCTTTATATGATTAGAAAGTTTTTTTAACACAACACAAATCATTTACATCTTATAAATACTTTTTACACAACAAATTCACACAATGTTGAATCATCGTTTTGACATTTTGAAAATCGCTATATGAAGTTATATAAAGAACTTTAATTTTGATTCCACTTATAAAAATAGACAAAAGGTATGATATACATTAATTATAGCCTTAGTTTGTTGCATGAATTTTATTTATAAGTGTAACTTCTCCTCTCTCCGTCAATCTGTCAAAATCTTATTTTTTTTTTAATTTCCTCAAACCAATGCCCCTATATGGTACATGACTTTACAAAATTGTACTTTGTTGTATTTTCTAACTTTCTACTACATCTTTTTGCCTTTTACAGTCTATTTAATTCAAAATTTTACATTATTTAGTTTATTGTGACAGATTGATGTGTTCATCTAACGATTTTGCCTTTTTATTAAACAAACTTATTCTATATGTAAATTTTATCCTTAATTTTCTCATGTCTTATATTTCACATCCCTGTTGACAGTTTTTCTCTACTTTTCTAGCCTGGATATGTCTAAATTTTCAATATTACGTTATGCTATTTATTCATTTAACATTTCAACTTATATCATAACACTATGTTTTGTAAATAGCACCCATATATTCAATCCTGAGCATTGGTTTATGTTCACTAAAAAAGGCCAGTAAAATAATAACTAAAATAATGTTGCCTTACTCTCTATGCTCTCACTCTATATGCATATGCTTAATTAAAAACTGCTGTCACTTTTAATTGGATTGAAAATTAATAAAATGAGCACAATCGAAATAATTTTGCTTTAAAACTAAACAATTTTATTAATTAACACTGTAAATTTAAAACTAGGCTCACGGATTAATGATTTAGTTCGCACGAATAATTCAAATATCATAAACTGTCATAAAAGTAAATCAAATTTATAATTGATAAATGTATAAAAAAAGGCGCTAAAAATATTGAGTACTGAAATTTCAAATAGTAAATATTTAAAAAAATATTTCCTGTTATTTGTAAATGACACAGAAATGTGCATCCACATTACATAATAACAATGCAGTTAATTAACTACATATTGCATTATTTACTACATGCTATGCCACACATACATACAGGGTGGTCCAGATTTTAATAGACAAACTTCGGGAAAGTACTAAACGACAAAAATTAATATCACTTTGCTGTATGAACATAGTCGCAGAAAGCCACCGTTTATGAGATATAGGGAGTTGAAATTAACAAAAATAAAACAATTTTATTAAATATCTGGAAAATCGCTTCATCGAATTTATTCAAATTTGGTACACATTTTTTTTCAAATATTTGCGTATAAGTCTTACTTTAAATAAGGAAACGATATTCTTGTTTCTTCGCCACTGGTTTTTGAATTTGGAATGTTTGCATACAGAACTAGGAGAAATATTAAAAAAAAAAATGTGTACCAAATTTGCGTAAATTTGATGAAGCGGTTTTCCAGATATTTAAAAAAATTGTTTTATTTTTGTTAATTTCAACGCCCTGTATCTCATAAACGGTGACTTTCTGCGCCTATGTTCATAGAGCAAAGTGATGTTAATTTTTGTTGTTTAGTACTACTTTCCCGAAGTATCGAAATAATAAGGTACAAGAAAATAATGCACTTACCTTTTTAAAATAAAACGCAATACGCTTGTAAGAAATTAAAGTATGACTGGTGTAATGGACTGAATTTATATATTCAATTTGTAAACCTTGCGTGAGTTTTCTCATGAAATTAAAAAATATATTTTTTTAATGTTCAGTTAGATGCAGTGACCGAAAAACTAATATCAATGTTTACTGTGTATTCATGATTTATTAAATATTTATTTTTTCGTTTTATATCTACATTATTTGGCTCCAAAGTAATAAGATACAATACAGTAATCTAATATTTTCCTATAAATATGTTTTCGTCTTTTTACCTTTGAAAAATTTTGTTGTTGTTTATCAGCTTTCATAGATATGCGAGACTACTATCGTATATAAGCGTTGTTTATTTTGCTTAGCGGATATACGTTCATCTATCAAAGTTATTTATTCCTAAAGGCCTTCATCAAAGTTATACTCAGGTACAAGCAGATAACATCCTTTGTTCGTATTCTCTCTATAGTTTCACAATAAGGAAAATAGATACAATAAATATCATTTTATAAGAAAATTTTAAAAACAATTTAAAGTAGATATCATCTCCAATATTTAAATATCCTTAGTTATGAGGAATCTGTTACACGCTGTGGATATTTTGTCTGCCATCCTGTCAGAAATTGGTTTTTATAAGAGCATGTGTAATAAAAGTTGTTATTGCACGATTTCAATTAGAATGTCTATCAGTAAGAACATCAGTATTTTATTGGCACTGCTCGAGACTTGCTCCCTTAACTAGCTTCTTGGGCAGAATTTGTTGCAATTTTGCACTGAAATGATTCTTCTAAGACTCTGCCATAGTTCATAACTTTCAGCCATCATACCTCCTCAAATTTAAAATATCTCCTGCAGCTTCAAGCGCAGTTACAAATGACCGTGAATTATGTGTATTCTGTGGATTAAGCAACTCAAGATCTCTAACAATTTCACTTAGTATTTATCCAAAGGTGTTAATACCTTAGCGGAACATAACAGTTCCCATTACGGCAAAACTAATCAAAAAACAAACAATAAACAATCATATGTTGTTGCTGGTGATATAAGAGTGGTATATTTTCTATGAATTTTAATCATTCATCATTTTTAAAATAACTCGTTTCGCCGTCAATAATATAAATTCGAGATTTATTGGTCTTTGACGCTAGAATTTTAATTTTCAATATATTACTAATATGTTCCACATTACCAACGCCCATTTTACGAAACTCGTCACTTTTACAAGCGGAAGCAAAGCCAAACATTTGTACAACCTAAAATTAGACAATCCACTTTATCATTAAATATGTATTAATCGCAGCTTGCTCAGAAATTTGTATATTTTATCTTTGCGAAACACTTTTCATTTCTCGGTATAGGTTATTGCTTTCACTATTGCTTTATACGGGGTCAGTTCAGAATATAACCGAACTTTATTTTTTTAAACTTTATTATTAATTTTACACATTATAGGTCTTTGTCTCATTCGAAGTACTCCCCTCCTCTATTCACATACTTTTCCCGGCGGTGTTTCCAATTCGCGAAGCAGTCCTAGATAGCTTCATTTGAAATAGTATTTAAAGTATGAGACGAATTTGCTTTGGCATCATCAATTACCTAAAAACAGTGTACTTTTAATACTGATTTTAAAATCGGAAATAAGAAAAAATTGCAAGGAGCCAGATCTGGCATGTAAGGAGGATGAGAGAAGACTGACGAATTGACAAAGCTAAGTATGCGAGAGCATTGTCATGGTGAAAGTTGTCTTGGCACAACACTGGCATGTTTTGCGGATTTTTGCACATAACCTTGAAAAACGCCGGTTTCACCTTGAACTAAGAATTCAAAATGTACAGTCCCATTAAAGTAGAAAAAAAAACAGCATTTGAAATAGGATCGAGACTGACGTGCTTTCTTGGGACATGGACATCCTTTACCAATCCATTGTTGTGATTGAAATTTTGTCTCAAGTCGTAGACAAACGTCTACAAGATTTTCTTTCTGTTCGATCATCAAACGAGGACTAAATTTTGCTGTAACTCGATGCTTGTTCAATTTTATCAGTCAAAATTTCATGAGATTAAGATGCTAATCTCATCTGCAATTTCTTTAACAATCAACCAGATCTTCGACATTCTGAATGTGGGAGACATCAGTTGAAGTCGATGGCTTGATTTTCTGATCGAGGATCATCTTCAATTGACTGAAGATCACTTTTAAATCGTGAAAATCATTCTAACATTGCGTACAACCCAAAGTATCGATTCCGTAGGCTTGTTTCAAAAGATAGAACGTTTCCGTGAAAGCTTTCCCCAGTTTCGCACAAAATTTTACACTGCATCGTTATTAAAAAAAAATCGCAACATGTGGTTAAGGAGGACGCAATGTTGCCAACCTCATATCACTAAATATCTTCATTAACGCGTAATTCAAAAACTACGGTTATTTTCTAAAGAGACCTAGTAATTATAAGCGGTTAACTTAGAAAATTGTTTAAGATCGACGTCTCGGCTATCGATAAAGCTTTTATTATGAGATATTCCGACCATAGTATCGATGGTTTTATATGCTGTTGCTTTTTCCGAAAATTAAGCAAATAATACATTTTCTGAATGATTCTCTTAATCTCTACCAAACATTTTTAATTTGATATTTTTATTCAAACTTTGCAGTATCACTTCCCAGCTACCTATCATAGCCCACTTAAAACTTTTAATAATGTATCAGTTGTCAATATACAAATAATATTAGACGTCAAAATGGATATAGTTTTATAGATATTTATAAAAAATTGTCCATTTTTACGACAATTTGCACGGTCGAAGATTAAAACGTTGTAACGTAAGCAAATAGGTGTAAAAAGTGTCTTCTGATTTTTTATGTTGTATCTTAAAGCGTTTTTAACTTTAGTAGTCAATGGGCACTAAGAATATAGTCGTCCTGTTAATATCAACTAACAATGGCTGGAGAGATTCTTGATGCAGACTAAGTGTAAAAGTGCAAATAAGTCGAAAATGATACTAAATAACTCTTATTCTACTTCGTGAACTATTATAACATAACTCGCACATATAGCAATTTTGTTTAAAATAATTTAATAACAGTGCTCTATATTAAGATAATAATAATAATTGTTGTTTACTCAGGCCAAAGTAAACCCTAAATGTTATCATAATTAGTATAGCGGGTTCCAAATTCCCGATCCAAATCATACGGCGCGGTGGATTTAATTCAAATATCACTAGATTTATGTCATTTATGGCTAATGCAGCAACATTGACGGGTTTGAAATTGCGGATTTTACTTTAAGTAGATTTGTTGGTTTAATTGGTTTCAGCCTGATGATACGGTGCGTATTTAAATACAGGAACATAAACGCCACCAGATAATCTTGATGTCAAAACAACAACTGAACCAAATATAATCTGGTCCAAAGTTGCGAGTTGCGTGTTTAAATTTTAATTTAAGAAAATATTTATGCTATAACTGCGAAACGAACTAATTAATCATCTTCAAATTTAGCATGAAGTAGAGTCTTTCATTTCGCATCCGACCTACAGCTTTATTTTTAGTTCTGATGGGACTATCTTCAGTAATAAGGAAGATATGGCGAAATGATTGCGTCGTACAGATATTGACTGCCATATCCCCTTGTTACAAGAAATAGACCAATCAAACCTTATATCATCGTAATATAGTGATATATTCATATATTGTATATCAAGTTTTGCCTTTTTTAATGGAACATTGTATTTATTACATATTTGGTTGGATTCTTATAATTACCGTGATATTAAGTTTAATTGAACTACATCGTGAAGCCAAAACAATATGAATAAAATATTACTAAAAGAGTCAATTCGACATAGCTGGTCTTTTCATGATGCTGATACTATAAAGGCAAAACTTGATATACAATATATGAATATATCCTAAAGTATTGGTATGGTATCTAGCACAATTCAATACTTTTGGACCAATTGTCATATTTTGTTCTCAAGATTATCTCGTAGCATTTGTATCTTTTCATGTAAATACAACGTGTACCTGAATACTCGAACAATGAACAGGGAAACTACAACTGTTCTGATATTTTCTATTCTTTACTTTTATTATAATTTTAATAAAAAAATTGTGGACTTATTATTAGCACTTTTCTATTTTTTAATGTATTTTTTTTGGGAAGTTATAATTAAATTCCACAACTAATCACTTCCATTGTAAAATGTATAAATCAAATTATTTACAACAACAATTGAATCTATTATATCAGATTCCATGCCAACAGTGAAAGTATGTTCAATTGACCTTTTTGTGGACATACATTTTAAAAATATATTTGTGTTTCGCCAGATTAGCGCCAGCTATATTTTGTAAACGTACCAACACAAATAATAAAGTACCGTGACATCCCCTACGGTTTTACCAATTTCAACCCTGGATTTAATAACAATTAAGTGTATTTCCCTATCTCCCACTCCGGATTCATTTGATGCTTTTGTATGAATCTAATTTGATTTATTAACGGGCCCCAAAATATCCTGCCACAGTTTCAGTTAACATTTCTTTATTTCTTATTCGGGGTAGGGACTGTCACCGCTATCAAAAGGGTTGCATTGTTTTGAGGAAGGAAGATTATAAGTAGGACGAACCTCTTTATCTAATGAGTGTTTTAAATGAATGGTAGTCAAAGTAATGTTTACGTTAATAACACAGGCCAACAAGGAAAAAATTCCAGAGATCAGACACTACGTTTCCGAAGGCATTTGGCGCGCTGAATCCGAATCTGGCCTCAGAATTGATCCATCACCCTAGGTTTCCGAGATATTCTAACCTAAAAGTGCAAAAAACACGTATTTTTGCTATTTTCAAGGTTATGTAACTTGGCGAAAAAA